>NW_026292581.1:0-73692 GCF_023091745.1 Budorcas taxicolor
CGCCTGGAGGGGAGAACCTCCTGGATTTTCTCGAGTTGCGGCAGGTCTTCTCGACTTACGACGGGGACCTCAGGGAGCCGCTCTGGTGGCCTCAGGAAAGGCCAGTCCCCATGCGAGTTCTAGGGGCCTCTCGGATTCCTCACCCGTCCATGCCGGGGCCTAAGACCTTGTGTGGATTCGGGGCCGGAACCTGAGGATTCCTCTCCAGTGTTTGCCATGGATCTTGGGGGTGCTTCTGAGTCTCCCCAGGGGAGTCAGGCCTCGTCTCGAGTGGGGGCATGCACGTGTGCTTTCCTCGCGAGCTGCAGCAGTAGTGTCACGCTTCCTGTTCACGTGGATCAAGGGATCTGTGGCTTTCCCTCGAGGCTGTCCCTCGAGGCTTTCCCACGAGGCTTTCCCACAGGGCTGTACCACGTGTCACCTTGGTGTGAGTCGATCCTCTGCGTGAAAGACGAGCCGGTGAAGGGAAAAGAGGTTCCTCTTGAATGGACTGAGACATCAGGGGGACTCTTGGAATGGTGGCACGACCCTGACGTTCCTCTCGCGTTTCTTTTGAGTGGGCCTCCTCTTGAGATTCGACGGGAACGCCGGGAAATCCTTCCTGACGGGGCAGGGAAAGGAACCCTCATCTCGAGCTACGAGGCGGATACGGGGCTCCTCAGGATGTGGGCGGGACCCTCGTGTTTCTCTCGAGCGGGAGACGGGTATGTCGGGGAACTCCTTGATTTGCACCAAGGGTGTGAAGGACCCTTTCGAAGTTCCAGAGGTGAGGTGTGATCAGCCTCGAGACGCCTCAGCGGAAATGGGCCTCATCTCGCCTGGAGGGGAGAACCTCCTGGATTTTCTTGAGTTGCGGCAGGTCTTCTCGAGTTACGACGGGGACCTCAGGGACACGCTCTGGTGGCCTCAGGAAAGGCCAGTCCCCATGCGAGTTGCTAGGGGCCCTCTCGGGATTCCTCTCCCGTCCATGCCGGGGCTTAAGACCTTGTGTGGAGTCGGGGCCGGGAACCTGAGGATTCCTCTCCAGTGTTGCCATGGATCTTGGGGTGATTCTGAGTCTCCCCACGGGAGTCAGGCCTCGTCTCGAGTGGGGGCATACACGTGCGCTTTCCTCCCGATCTGCAGCAGTAGTGTCACGCTTCCTGTCTCGTGGATCAAGGAATATTTGGCATTCCCTCGAGGCTTTCCCTCGAGGCTTTCCCTCGAGGCTTTCCCACGAGGCTTTCCCCCAGGGCTGTGCCACGTGCCACCTTGGTGTGAGTCGATCCTTGTCGTGAAAGACGAGCCGGTGAAGGGAAAAGAGGTTCCTCTGTAATGGACTGAGACATCTGGTGGACTCTTGGAATGGTGGCACGACCCTGGAGTTCCTCTCGCCGTTCCTGTTGAGAGGGCCTCCTCTTGAGATGCGACGGAAACGCCAGGAACTCTTTCCTGACGAAGCAGGGATAGGATCCCTCATCTCGAGATACGAGGCGGAAACGGGGCTCCTCTGGATGTGGGCGGGACCCTCGTGTTTCCTCTCGAGTGGAGACGGGTATGTCGGGGAACTCCTTGATTTGCACCAAGGGTGTGAAGGACCCTTTCGAAGTTCCAGAGGTGAGGTGTGATCAGCCTGGAGACGCCTCAGCGGAAATGGGCATCATCTCGCCTGGAGGGGGAGAAACTCCTGGATTTTCTCGAGTTGCAGCAGGTCTTCTCGACTTACGACGGGGACCTCAGGGAGCCGCTCTGGTGGCCTCAGGAAAGGCCAGTCCCCAGGCGAGTTCTAGGGCCCTCTCGGGATTCCTCTCCCGTCCATGCCGGGGCCTAAGACCTTGCGTCGAGTCAGGGCCGGAACCTGAGGATTCCTCTCCAGGGTTGCCATGGATCTTGGGGTGCTTCTGAGTCTCCCCAGGGGAGTCAGGCCTCGTCTCGAGTGGGGGCATGCACGTGCGCTTTCCTCGCGAGCTGCAGCAGTAGTGTCACGCTTCCTGTCACGTGGATCAAGGGATCTGTGGGCTTTCCGTCGAGGCTGTCCCTCGAGGCTTTCCCACGAGGCTTTCCCACAGGGCTGTGCCACGTGGCACCTTGTTGTGAGTCGATCCTCGGCGTGAAAGACGAGCCGGTGAAGGGAAAAGAGGTTTCCTCTGGAATGGACTGAGACATCTGGGGGACTCTTGGAATGGTGGCCTGACCCTGGAGTTCCTCCTCTCCCGTCCATGCCGGGGCCTCAGTCCTTGTGTGGAGTGGGGGCCGGAACCTGAGGATTCCTCTCCAGTGTTGCCATGGATCTTGCGGTGCTTCTGAGTCTCCCCAGGGGAGTCAGGCCTCGTCTCGAGTGAGGGCTTCCACGTGCGCTTTCCTCCCGAGCTTGCAGCAGTAGTGTCACGCTTCAGTAACGTGGATCAAGGGATCTGTGGCTTTCCCTCGAGGCTTTCCCTCGAGGCTTTCCCACGAGGCTTCCCACAGGGCTGTGCCACGTGCCACCTTGGTGTTAGTCGATCCTCGTCGTGAAAGACGAGCCGGGTGAAGTGAAAAGAGGTTCCTCTGGAACGGACTGAGACATCTGGGGGACTCTTGGAATGTTGGCACGACCCGGGAGTTCCTCTCGCCGTTCCTGTGAGAGGGCCTCCTCTTGAGATGCGACGGGAACGCCAGGAACTCTTTCCCGAAGAAGTAGGGATAGGATCCCTCATCTCGAGATACGAGGCGGGGAAACGGGGCTCCTCTGGATGTGGGCGGACCCTCGTGTTTCCTCTCGAGTGGAGACGGGTATGTCGGGGAACTCCTTGATTTGCACCAAGGGTGTGAAGGACCCTTTCGAAGTTCCAGAGGTGAGGTGTGATCAGCCTCGAGACGCCTCAGCGGAAATGGGCCTCATCTCGCCTGGAGGGCAGAACCTCCTGGATTTTCTCGAGTTGCGGCAGGTCTTCTCGAGTTACGACGGGGACCTCAGGGACCCGCTCTGGTGGCCTCAGGAAAGGCCAGTCCCCATTCGAGTTGCTAGGGGACCTCTCGGGATTCCTCTCCAGTCCATGCCGGGGCCTCAGTCCTTGTGGGGACTCGGGGCCGGAACCTGAGGATTCCTCTCCAGTGTTGCCATGGATCTTGGGGTGCTTCTGAGTCTCCCCAGGGGAGTCAGGGCCTCGTCTCGAGTGGGGGCATGCACGTTCTCTTTCCTCCCGAACTGCAGCAGTAGTGTCACGCTTCCAGTCACGTGGATCAAGGGATCTGTGGCTTTCCCTCGAGGCTGTCCCTCGAGGCTTTCCCACGAGGCTTTCCCACAGGTCTGTGCCACGAGCCACCTTGGTGTGAGTCGAACCTCGGCGTGAAGACGAGCCGGAGAAGGGAAAAGTGTGTCCTCTGGAATGGACTGAGGACATCTGGGGGACTCTTGGCATGGTGGCACGACCCTGGAGTTCCTCTCGCCATTCCTGTTGAGAGGGCCTCCTCTTGAGATGCGACGGGAATGCCGGGAACATTTTCCCGACGAAGCAGGGAAAGGATCCCTCATCTCGAGCTACGAGGCGGAAACGGAGCTCCTCTGGGTGTGGGCGGCACCCTCGTGATTCCTCTCGAGTGGAGACGGGTATGTCGGGGAACTTCTTGATTTGCACCAAGGGTGTGAAGGACCCTTTCGAAGTTCCAGAGGTGAGGTGTGATCAGCCTCGAGACGCCTCAGTGGAAATGGGCCTCATCTCTCCTGGATGGGAGAACCTCCTGGATTATCTCGAGTTGCGGCAGGTCTTCTCGAGTTACGACGGGGACCTCAGGAACCCGCTCTGGTGGCCTCAGGAAAGGCCAGTCCCCATGCGAGTTGCTAGGGGACCACTCGGGATTCCTCTCCCGTCCATGCCGGGGCCGCAGTCCTTGTGTGGAGTCGGGGCCGGAACCTGAGGATTCCTCTCCAGTGTTGCCATGGATCTTGGGGGTGCTTCTGAGTCTCCCCAGGGGAGTCAGGCCTCGTCTCGAGTGGGGGCATGCACGTGCGCTTCCTCCCGTGCTGCAGCAGTAGTGTCACGCTTCCTGTCACGTGGATCAAGGGATCTGTGGCTTTCCTCGAGGCTGTCCCTCGAGACTTTCCCACAGGGCTGTGCCTCGTGGCACCTTGTTGTGAGTCGATCCTCGGCGTGAAAGACGAGCCGGGTGAAGGGAAAAGAGGTTCCTCGGGAATGGACTGAGACATCTGGGGGACTCATGGAATGGTGGCACGACCCTGGAGTTCCTCCTCTCCCGTCCAAGCCGGGGCCTCAGTCCTTGTGTGGAGTGGGGGCCGGAACCTGAGGATTCCTCTCCAGTGTTGCCATGGATCTTGCGGTGCTTCTGAGTCTCCCCAGGGGAGTCAGGCCTCGTCTCGAGTGGGGGCTTGCACGTGCGCTTTCCTCCCGAGCTGCAGCAGTAGTGTCACGCTTCCACTCACGTGGATCAAGGGATCTGTGGCTTTCCCTCGAGGCTTTCCCTCGAGGCTTTCCCACAGGGCTGTGCCACGTGCCACCTTGGTGTGATTCGATCCTCGTCGTGAAAGACGAGCCGGTGAATGGAAAAGAGTTTCCTCTGTAATGGACTGAGATATCTGGGGGACTCTTGGAATGGTGCACGACCCTGGAGTTCCTCTCGCCGTTCCTGTTGAGAGGGCCTCCTCTTGAGATGCGACGGGAACGCCGGGGAACTCTTTCCGACGAAGTAGGGATAGGATCCCTCATCTCGAGATACGAGGCGGAAACGGGGCTCCTCTGGATGTGGGCGGGACCCTCGTGATTTCCTCTCGAGTGGAGACGGGTATGTCGGGGAACTCCTTCATTTGCACCAAGGGTGTGAAGGACCCTTTCGAAGTTCCGGAGGTGAGGTGTAAGCAGCCTGGAGACGCCTCAGCGGAAATGGGCCTCATCTCGCCTGGAGGGCAGAACCTCCTGGATTTTCTCGAGTTGCGGCAGGTCTTCTCGAGTTACGACGGGGACCTCAGGGACCCGCTCTGGTGGCCTCAGGAAAGCCAGTCCCCATTCGAGTTGCTAGGGGACCTCTCGGGATTTCCTCTCCAGTCCCATGCCGGGGGCCTCAGTCCTTGTGGGGACTCGGGGCCGGAACCTGAGGATTCCTCTCCAGTGTTGCCATGGATCTTGGGGTGCTTCTGAGTCTCCCCAGGGGAGTCAGGCCTCGTCTCGAGTGGGGGCATGCACGTTCTCTTTCCTCCCGACCTGCAGCAGTAGTGTCACGCTTCCAGTCACGTGGATCAAGGGATCTGTGGCTTTCCCTCGAGGCTGTCCCTCGAGGCTTTCCCACGAGGCTTTCCCACAGGTCTGTGCCACGAGCCACCTTGGTGTGAGTCGAACCTCGGCGTGAAAGACGAGCCGGAGAAGGGAAAATTGTGTCCTCTGGAATGGACTGAGACATCTGGGGACTCTTGGCATGGTGGCACGACCCTGGAGTTCCTCTCGCCGTTCCTGTTGAGAGGGCCTCCTCTTGAGATGCGACGGGAATGCCGGGAACATTTTCCCGACGAAGCAGGGAAAGGATCCTCATCTCGAGCTACGAGGTCGGAAACGGGGCTCCTCTGGGTGTGGGCGGCACCCTCGTGATTCCTCTCGAGTGGAGACGGGTATGTCGGGGAACTTCTTGATTTGCACCAAGGGTGTGAAGGACCCTTTCGAAGTTCCAGAGGTGAGGTGTGATCAGCCTCGAGACGCCTCAGTGGAAATGGCCTCATCTCGCCTGGAGGGGAGAACCTCCTGGATTTTCTCGATTTGCGGCAGGTCTTCTCGAGTTACGACGGGGACCTCAGGGACCCGCTCTGGTGGCCTCAGGAAAGGCCAGTCCCCATGCGAGTTGCTAGGGGACCTCTCGGGATTCCTCTCCCGTCCATGCCGGGGCCTCTGTCCTTGTGTGGAGTCGGGGCCGGAACCTGAGGATTCCTCTTCAGTTTTGCCATGGATCTTGGGGTGCTTCTGAGTCTCCCCAGGGGAGTCAGGCCTCGTCTCGTGTGGGGGCATGCACGTTCGCTTTCTTCCCGTGCTGCAGCAGTAGTGTCACGCTTCCTGTCACGTGGATCAAGGAATCTGTGGCTTTCCCTCGAGGCTGTCCCTCGAGGCTTTCCCACGAGGCTTTCCCACAGGGCTGTGCCACGTTGCACCTTGTTGTGAGTCGATCCTCGGCGTGAAAGACGATCCGGTGAAGGGAAAAGAGGTTCCTCTGGATGGACTGAGACATCTGGGGGACTCTTGGAATGGTGGCACGACCCTGGAGTTCCTCCTCTCCCGTCCCATGCCGGGTCTTCAGTCCTTGTGTGGAGTGGGGGCCGGAACCTGAGGATTCCTCTCCAGTGTTGCCATGGATCTTGCGGTGCTTCTGAGTCTCCCCAGGGGAGTCAGGCCTCGTCTCGAGTGGGGGCTTGCACGTGCGCTTTCCTCCCGAATTGCAGCAGTAGTGTCACGCTTCCAGTCACGTGTATCAAGGGATCTGTGGCTTTCCCTCGAGGCTTTCCCTCGAGGCTTTCCCACGAGGCTTTCCCACAGGGCTGTGCCACGTGCCACCTTGGTGTGAGTCGATCCTCGTCGTGAAAGACGAGCCGGTGAAGGGAAAAAGAGGTTCCTCTGGAATGCACTGAGACATCTGGTGGACTCTTGGAATGGTGGCACGTACCCTGGAGTTCCTCTCGCCGTTCCTGTTGAGAGGGCCTCCTCTTGAGATGCGACGGGAACGCCAGGAACTGTTTCCCGACGAAGCAGGGATAGGATCCCTCATCTCGAGCTACGAGGCGGAAACGGGGGCTCCTCTGGATGTGGGCGGGGACCCTCGTGGTTCCTCTCGAGTGGAGACGGGTATGTCGGGGAACTCCTTGATTTGCACCAAGGGTGTGAAGGACCCTTTCGAAGTTCCAGAGGTGAGGTGTAAGCAGCCTGGAGACGCCTCAGCGGAATGGGGCCTCATCTCGACTGGAGGGGAGAACCTCCTGGATTTTCTCGAGTTGCGGCAGGTCTTCTCGAGTTACAACGGGGACCTCAGGGACCTGCTCTGGTGCCTCAGGAAAGGCCAGTCCCCTTTCGAGTTGCTAGGGGACCTCTCGGGATTCCTCTCCCGTCCATGCCGGGGCCTCAGTCTTTGTGGGGACTCGGGGCCGGAACCTGAGGATTCCTCTCCAGTGTTGCCATGGATCTTGGGGTGCTTCTGAGTCTCCCCAGGGGAGTCAGGCCTCGTTTCGAGTGGGGGCATGCACGTGCGCATTCCTCCCGACCTGCAGCAGTAGTGTCACGCTTCCAGTCACGTGGATCAAGGGATCTGTGGCTTTCCCTCGAGGCTGTCCCTCGTGGCTTTCCCACGAGGCTTTCCCTCAGGTCTGTGCCACGAGCCACCTTGGTGTGAGTCGATCCTCGGCGTGAAAGACGAGCCGGTGAAGGGAAAAGTGGTTCCTCTGGAATGGACTGAGACATCTGGGGGACTCTTGGAATGGTGGCACGACCCTGGAGTTCCTCTCGCCGTTCCTGTTGAGAGGGCCTCCTCTTGAGATGCGGCGGGAATGCCCAGAACACTTTCCCGACGAAGCAGGGAAAGGATCCCTCATCTCGAGCTACGAGGCAGAAACGGGGCTCCTCTGGATGTGGGCGGGACCCCCGTGATTCCTCTCGAGTGCAGACGGCTAGGTCGGGGAACTTCTTGATTTGCACCAAGGCTGTGAAGGACCCTTTCGCAGTTCCAGAGGTGAGGTGTAATCAGCCTGGAGACGCCTCAGCGGAAATGGGCCTCATCTCGCCTGGAGGGGAGAACCTCCTGGATTTTCTCGAGTTGCGGCAGGTCTTCTCGACTTACGACGGGGACCTCAGGGAGCCGCTCTGGTGGCCTCAGGAAAGGCCAGTCCCCATGCGAGGTTCTAGGGGCCCTCTTGGGATTCCTCTCCCGTCCATGCCGGGGCCTAAGACCTTGTGTGGATTCGGGGCCGGAACCTGAGGATTCCTCTCCAGTGTTGCCATGGATCTTGGGGTGCTTCTGAGTCTCCCCAGGGGAGTCAGGCCTCGTCTCGAGTGGGGGCATGCACGTGTGCTTTCCTCGCGAGCTGCAGCAGTAGTGTCACGCTTCCTGTTCACGTGGATCAAGGGATCTGTGGCTTTCCCTCGAGGCTGTCCCTCGAGGCTTTCCCACGAGGCTTTCCCACAGGGCTGTACCACGTGTCACCTTGGTGTGAGTCGATCCTCTGCGTGAAAGACGAGCCGGTGAAGGGGAAAAGAGGTTCCTCTTGAATGGACTGAGACATCAGGGGGACTCTTGGAATGGTGGCACGACCCTGACGTTCCTCTCGCCGTTTCTTTTGAGTGGGCCTCCTCTTGAGATTCGACGGGAACACCGGGAAATCCTTCCTGACGGGGCAGGGAAAGGAACCCTCATCTCGAGCTACGAGGCGGATACGGGGCTCCTCAGGATGTGGGCGGGACCCTCGTGTTTCCTCTCGAGTGGAGACGGGTATGTCGGGGAACTCCTTGATTTGCACCAAGGGTGTGAAGGACCCTTTCGAAGTTCCAGAGGTGAGGTGTGATCAGCCTCGAGACGCCTCAGCGGAAATGGGGCCTCATCTCGCCTGGAGGGGAGAACCTCCTGGATTTTCTTGAGTTGCGGCAGGTCTTCTCGAGTTACGACGGGGACCTCAGGGACCCGCTCTGGTGGCCTCAGGAAAGGCCAGTCCCCATGCGAGTTGCTAGGGGCCCTCTCGGGATTCCTCTCCCGTCCATGCCGGGGCTTAAAGACCTTGTGTGGAGTCGGGGCCGGAACCTGAGGATTCCTCTCCAGTGTTGCCATGGATCTTGGGGGTGATTCTGAGTCTCCCCACGGGAGTCAGGCCTCGTCTCGAGTGGGGCCTACACGTGCGCTTTCCTCCCGATCTGCAGCAGTAGTGTCACGCTTCCTGTCTCGTGGATCAAGGAATATTTGGCTTTCCCTCGAGGCTTTCCCTCGAGGCTTTCCCTCGAGGCTTTCCCACGACGCTTTCCCCCAGGGCTGTGCCACGTGCCACCTTGGTGTGAGTCGATCCTTGTCGTGAAAGACGAGCCGGTGAAGGGAAAAGAGGTTCCTCTGTAATGGACTGAGACATCTGGTGGACTCTTGGAATGGTGGCACGACCCTGGAGTTCCTCTCGCCGTTCCTGTTGAGAGGGCCTCCTCTTGAGATGCGACGGAAACGCCAGGAACTCTTTCCTGACGAAGCAGGGATAGGATCCCTCATCTCGAGATACGAGGCGGAAACGGGGCTCCTCTGGATGTGGGCGGGACCCTCGTGTTTCCTCTCGAGTGGAGACGGGTATGTCGGGGAACTCCTTGATTTGCACCAAGGGTGTGAAGGACCCTTTCGAAGTTCCAGAGGTGAGGTGTGATCAGCCTGGAGACGCCTCAGCAGAAATGGGCATCATCTCGCCTGGAGGGGAGAAACTCCTGGATTTTCTCGAGTTGCGGCAGGTCTTCTCGACTTACGACGGGGACCTCAGGGAGCCGCTCTGGTGGCCTCAGGAAAGGCCAGTCCCCAGGCGAGTTCTAGGGGCCCTCTCGGGATTCCTCTCCCGTCCATGCCGGGGCCTAAGACCTTGCGTCGAGTCAGGGCCGGAACCTGAGGATTCCTCTCCAGGGTTGCCATGGATCTTGGGGTGCTTCTGAGTCTCCCCAGGGGAGTCAGGCCTCGTCTCGAGTGGGGGCATGCACGTGCGCTTTCCTCGCGAGCTGCAGCAGTAGTGTCACGCTTCCTGTCACGTGGATCAAGGGATCTGTGGCTTTCCGTCGAGGCTGTCCCTCGAGGCTTTCCCACGAGGCTTTCCCACAGGGCTGTGCCACGTGGCACCTTGTTGTGAGTCGATCCTCGGCGTGAAAGACGAGCCGGTGAAGGGAAAAGAGGTTCCTCTGGAATGGACTGAGACATCTGGGGGACTCTTGGAATGGTGGCATGACCCTGGAGTTCCTCCTCTCCCGTCCATGCCGGGGCCTCAGTCCTTGTGTGGAGTGGGGGCCGGAACCTGAGGATTCCTCTCCAGTGTTGCCATGGATCTTGCGGTGCTTCTGAGTCTCCCCAGGGGAGTCAGGCCACGTCTCGAGTGGGGCTTCCACGTGCGCTTTCCTCCCGAGCTGCAGCAGTAGTGTCACGCTTCCAGTAACGTGGATCAAGGGATCTGTGGCTTTCCCTCGAGGCTTTCCCACGAGGCTTTCCCACGAGGCTTTCCCACAGGGCTGTGCCACGTGCCACCTTGGTGTTAGTCGATCCTCGTCGTGAAAGACGAGCCGGTGAAGTGAAAAGAGGTTCCTCTGTAATGGACTGAGACATCTGGTGGACTCTTGGAATGTTGGCACGACCCGGGAGTTCCTCTCGCCGTTCCTGTTGAGAGGGCCTCCTCTTGAGATGCGACGGGAACGCCAGGAACTCTTTCCCGAAGAAGTAGGGATAGGATCCCTCATCTCGAGATACGAGGCGGAAACGGGGCTCCTCTGGATGTGGGCGGGACCCTCGTGTTTCCTCTCCAGTGGAGACGGGTATGTCGGGGAACTCCTTGATTTGCACCAAGGGTGTGAAGGACCCTTTCGAAGTTCCAGAGGTGAGGTGTGATCAGCCTCGAGACGCCTCAGCGGAAATGGGCCTCATCTCGCCTGGAGGGCAGAACCTCCTGGATTTTCTCGAGTTGCGGCAGGTCTTCTCGAGTTACGACGGGGACCTCAGGGACCCGCTCTGGTGGCCTCAGGAAAGGCCAGTCCCCATTCGAGTTGCTAGGGGACCTCTCGGGATTCCTCTCCAGTCCATGCCGGGGCCTCAGTCCTTGTGGGGACTCGGGGCCGGAACCTGAGGATTCCTCTCCAGTGTTGCCATGGATCTTGGGGTGCTTCTGAGTCTCCCCAGGGGAGTCAGGCCTCGTCTCGAGTGGGGGCATGCACGTTCTCTTTCCTCCCGACCTGCAGCAGTAGTGTCACGCTTCCAGTCACGTGGATCAAGGGATCTGTGGCTTTCCCTCGAGACTGTCCCTCGAGGCTTTCCCACGAGGCTTTCCCACAGGTCTGTGCCACGAGCCACCTTGGTGTGAGTCGAACCTCGGCGTGAAAGACGAGCCAGAGAAGGGAAAAGTGTGTCCTCTGGAATGGACTGAGACATCTGGGGGACTCTTGGCATGGTGGCCCGACCCTGGAGTTCCTCTCGCCATTCCTGTTGAGAGGGCCTCCTCTTGAGATGCGACGGGAATGCCGGGAACATTTTCCCAACGAAGCAGGGAAAGGATCCCTCATCTCGAGCTACGAGGCGGAAACGGAGCTCCTCTGGGTGTGGGCGGCACTCTCGTGATTCCTCTCGAGTGGAGACGGGTATGTCGGGGAACTTCTTGATTTGCACCAAGGGTGTGAAGGACCCTTTCGAAGTTCCAGAGGTGAGGTGTGATCAGCCTCGAGACGCCTCAGTGGAAATGGGCCTCATCTCTCCTGGATGGGAGAACCTCCTGGATTATCTCGAGTTGCGGCAGGTCTTCTCGAGTTACGACGGGGACCTCAGGAACCCGCTCTGGTGGCCTCAGGAAAGGCCAGTCCCCATGCGAGTTGCTAGGGGACCTCTCGGGATTCCTCTCCCGTCCATGCCGGGGCCGCAGTCCTTGTGTGGAGTCGGGGCCGGAACCTGAGGATTCCTCTCCAGTGTTGCCATGGATCTTGGGGTGCTTCTGAGTCTCCCCAGGGGAGTCAGGCCTCGTCTCGAGTGGGGGCATGCACGTGCGCTTTCCTCCCGTGCTGCTGCAGTAGTGTCACGCTTCCTGTCACGTGGATCAAGGGATCTGTGCCTTTCCCTCGAGGCTGTCCCTCGAGACTTTCCCACAGGGCTGTGCCTCGTGGCACCTTGTTGTGAGTCGATCCTCGGCGTGAAAGACGAGCCGGTGAAGGGAAAAGAGGTTCCTCGGGAATGGACTGAGACATCTGGGGGACTCATGGAATGGTGGCACGACCCTGGAGTTCCTCCTCTCCCGTCCAAGCCGGGGCCTCAGTCCTTGTGTGGAGTGGGGGACGAAACCTGAGGATTCCTCTCCAGTGTTGCCATGGATCTTGCGGTGCTTCTGAGTCTCCCCAGGGGAGTCAGGCCTCGTCTCGAGTGGGGGCTTGCACGTGCGCTTTCCTCCCGAGCTGCAGCAGTAGTGTCACGCTTCCACTCACGTGGATCAAGGGATCTGTGGCTTTCCCTCGAGGCTTTCCCTCGAGGCTTTCCCACAGGGCTGTGCCACGTGCCACCTTGGTGTGATTCGATCCTCGTCGTGAAAGACGAGCCGGTGAATGGAAAAGAGTTTCCTCTGTAATGGACTGAGATATCTGGGGGACTCTTGGAATGGTGGCACGACCCTGGAGTTCCTCTCGCCGTTCCTGTTGAGAGGGCCTCCTCTTGAGATGCGACGGGAACGCCGGGAACTCTTTCCCGACGAAGTAGGGATTGGATCCCTCATCTCGAGATACGAGGCGGAAACGGGGCTCCTCTGGATGTGGGCGGGACCCTCGTGATTCCTCTCGAGTGGAGACGGGTATGTCGGGGAACTCCTTCATTTGCACCAAGGGTGTGAAGGACCCTTTCGAAGTTCCGGAGGTGAGGTGTAAGCAGCCTGGAGACGCCTCAGCGGAAATGGGCCTCATCTCGCCTGGAGGGCAGAACCTCCTGGATTTTCTCGAGTTGCGGCAGGTCTTCTCGAGTTACGACGGTGACCTCAGGGACCCGCTCTGGTGGCCTCAGGAAAGGCCAGTCCCCATTCGAGTTGCTAGGGGACCTCTCGGGATTCCTCTCCAGTCCATGCCGGGGCCTCAGTCCTTGTGGGGACTCGGGGCCGGAACCTGAGGATTCCTCTCCAGTGTTGCCATGGATCTTGGGGTGCTTCTGAGTCTCCCCAGGGGAGTCAGGCCTCGTCTCGAGTGGGGGCATGCACGTTCTCTTTCCTCCCGACCTGCAGCAGTAGTGTCACGCTTCCAGTCACGTGGATCAAGGGATCTGTGGCTTTCCCTCGAGGCTGTCCCTCGAGGCTTTCCTACGAGGCTTTCCCACAGGTCTGTGCCACGAGCCACCTTGGTGTGAGTCGAACCTCGGCGTGAAAGACGAGCCGGAGAAGGGAAAATTGTGTCCTCTGGAATGGACTGAGACATCTGGGGGACTCTTGGCATGGTGGCACGACCCTGGAGTTCCTCTCGCCGTTCCTGTTGAGAGGGCCTCCTCTTGAGATGCGACGGGAATGCCGGGAACATTTTCCCGACGAAGCAGGGAAAGGATCCCTCATCTCGAGCTACGAGGCGGAAACGGGGCTCCTCTGGGTGTGGGCGGCACCCTCGTGATTCCTCTCGAGTGGAGACGGGTATGTCGGGGAACTTCTTGATTTGCACCAAGGGTGTGAAGGACCCTTTCGAAGTTCCAGAGGTGAGGTGTGATCAGCCTCGAGATGCCTCAGTGGAAATGGGCCTCATCTCGCCTGGAGGGGAGAACCTCCTGGATTTTCTCGAGTTGCGGCAGGTCTTCTCGAGTTACGACGGGGACCTCAGGGACCCGCTCTGGTGGCCTCAGGAAAGGCCAGTCCCCATGCGAGTTGCTAGGGGACCTCTCGGGATTCCTCTCCCGTCCATGCCGGGGCCTAAGACCTTGCGTCGAGTCAGGGCCGGAACCTGAGGATTCCTCTCCAGGGTTGCCATGGATCTTGGGGTGCTTCTGAGTCTCCCCAGGGGAGTCAGGCCTCGTCTCGAGTGGGGGCATGCACGTGCGCTTTCCTCGCGAGCTGCAGCAGTAGTGTCACGCTTCCTGTCACGTGGATCAAGGGATCTGTGGCTTTCCGTCGAGGCTGTCCCTCGAGGCTTTCCCACGAGGCTTTCCCACAGGGCTGTGCCACGTGGCACCTTGTTGTGAGTCGATCCTCGGCGTGAAAGACGAGCCGGTGAAGGGAAAAGAGGTTCCTCTGGAATGGACTGAGACATCTGGGGGACTCTTGGAATGGTGGCATGACCCTGGAGTTCCTCCTCTCCCGTCCATGCCGGGGCCTCAGTCCTTGTGTGGAGTGGGGGCCGGAACCTGAGGATTCCTCTCCAGTGTTGCCATGGATCTTGCGGTGCTTCTGAGTCTCCCCAGGGGAGTCAGGCCTCGTCTCGAGTGGGGGCTTCCACGTGCGCTTTCCTCCCGAGCTGCAGCAGTAGTGTCACGCTTCCAGTAACGTGGATCAAGGGATCTGTGGCTTTCCCTCGAGGCTTTCCCACGAGGCTTTCCCACGAGGCTTTCCCACAGGGCTGTGCCACGTGCCACCTTGGTGTTAGTCGATCCTCGTCGTGAAAGACGAGCCGGTGAAGTGAAAAGAGGTTCCTCTGTAATGGACTGAGACATCTGGTGGACTCTTGGAATGTTGGCACGACCCGGGAGTTCCTCTCGCCGTTCCTGTTGAGAGGGCCTCCTCTTGAGATGCGACGGGAACGCCAGGAACTCTTTCCCGAAGAAGTAGGGATAGGATCCCTCATCTCGAGATACGAGGCGGAAACGGGGCTCCTCTGGATGTGGGCGGGACCCTCGTGTTTCCTCTCCAGTGGAGACGGGTATGTCGGGGAACTCCTTGATTTGCACCAAGGGTGTGAAGGACCCTTTCGAAGTTCCAGAGGTGAGGTGTGATCAGCCTCGAGACGCCTCAGCGGAAATGGGCCTCATCTCGCCTGGAGGGCAGAACCTCCTGGATTTTCTCGAGTTGCGGCAGGTCTTCTCGAGTTACGACGGGGACCTCAGGGACCCGCTCTGGTGGCCTCAGGAAAGGCCAGTCCCCATTCGAGTTGCTAGGGGACCTCTCGGGATTCCTCTCCAGTCCATGCCGGGGCCTCAGTCCTTGTGGGGACTCGGGGCCGGAACCTGAGGATTCCTCTCCAGTGTTGCCATGGATCTTGGGGTGCTTCTGAGTCTCCCCAGGGGAGTCAGGCCTCGTCTCGAGTGGGGGCATGCACGTTCTCTTTCCTCCCGACCTGCAGCAGTAGTGTCACGCTTCCAGTCACGTGGATCAAGGGATCTGTGGCTTTCCCTCGAGGCTGTCCCTCGAGGCTTTCCCACGAGGCTTTCCCACAGGTCTGTGCCACGAGCCACCTTGGTGTGAGTCGAACCTCGGCGTGAAAGACGAGCCGGAGAAGGGAAAAGTGTGTCCTCTGGAATGGACTGAGACATCTGGGGGACTCTTGGCATGGTGGCCCGACCCTGGAGTTCCTCTCGCCATTCCTGTTGAGAGGGCCTCCTCTTGAGATGCGACGGGAATGCCGGGAACATTTTCCCAACGAAGCAGGGAAAGGATCCCTCATCTCGAGCTACGAGGCGGAAACGGAGCTCCTCTGGGTGTGGGCGGCACTCTCGTGATTCCTCTCGAGTGGAGACGGGTATGTCGGGGAACTTCTTGATTTGCACCAAGGGTGTGAAGGACCCTTTCGAAGTTCCAGAGGTGAGGTGTGATCAGCCTCGAGACGCCTCAGTGGAAATGGGCCTCATCTCTCCTGGATGGGAGAACCTCCTGGATTATCTCGAGTTGCGGCAGGTCTTCTCGAGTTACGACGGGGACCTCAGGAACCCGCTCTGGTGGCCTCAGGAAAGGCCAGTCCCCATGCGAGTTGCTAGGGGACCTCTCGGGATTCCTCTCCCGTCCATGCCGGGGCCGCAGTCCTTGTGTGGAGTCGGGGCCGGAACCTGAGGATTCCTCTCCAGTGTTGCCATGGATCTTGGGGTGCTTCTGAGTCTCCCCAGGGGAGTCAGGCCTCGTCTCGAGTGGGGGCATGCACGTGCGCTTTCCTCCCGTGCTGCTGCAGTAGTGTCACGCTTCCTGTCACGTGGATCAAGGGATCTGTGCCTTTCCCTCGAGGCTGTCCCTCGAGACTTTCCCACAGGGCTGTGCCTCGTGGCACCTTGTTGTGAGTCGATCCTCGGCGTGAAAGACGAGCCGGTGAAGGGAAAAGAGGTTCCTCGGGAATGGACTGAGACATCTGGGGGACTCATGGAATGGTGGCACGACCCTGGAGTTCCTCCTCTCCCGTCCAAGCCGGGGCCTCAGTCCTTGTGTGGAGTGGGGGACGGAACCTGAGGATTCCTCTCCAGTGTTGCCATGGATCTTGCGGTGCTTCTGAGTCTCCCCAGGGGAGTCAGGCCTCGTCTCGAGTGGGGGCTTGCACGTGCGCTTTCCTCCCGAGCTGCAGCAGTAGTGTCACGCTTCCACTCACGTGGATCAAGGGATCTGTGGCTTTCCCTCGAGGCTTTCCCTCGAGGCTTTCCCACAGGGCTGTGCCACGTGCCACCTTGGTGTGATTCGATCCTCGTCGTGAAAGACGAGCCGGTGAATGGAAAAGAGTTTCCTCTGTAATGGACTGAGATATCTGGGGGACTCTTGGAATGGTGGCACGACCCTGGAGTTCCTCTCGCCGTTCCTGTTGAGAGGGCCTCCTCTTGAGATGCGACGGGAACGCCGGGAACTCTTTCCCGACGAAGTAGGGATTGGATCCCTCATCTCGAGATACGAGGCGGAAACGGGGCTCCTCTGGATGTGGGCGGGACCCTCGTGATTCCTCTCGAGTGGAGACGGGTATGTCGGGGAACTCCTTCATTTGCACCAAGGGTGTGAAGGACCCTTTCGAAGTTCCGGAGGTGAGGTGTAAGCAGCCTGGAGACGCCTCAGCGGAAATGGGCCTCATCTCGCCTGGAGGGCAGAACCTCCTGGATTTTCTCGAGTTGCGGCAGGTCTTCTCGAGTTACGACGGTGACCTCAGGGACCCGCTCTGGTGGCCTCAGGAAAGGCCAGTCCCCATTCGAGTTGCTAGGGGACCTCTCGGGATTCCTCTCCAGTCCATGCCGGGGCCTCAGTCCTTGTGGGGACTCGGGGCCGGAACCTGAGGATTCCTCTCCAGTGTTGCCATGGATCTTGGGGTGCTTCTGAGTCTCCCCAGGGGAGTCAGGCCTCGTCTCGAGTGGGGGCATGCACGTTCTCTTTCCTCCCGACCTGCAGCAGTAGTGTCACGCTTCCAGTCACGTGGATCAAGGGATCTGTGGCTTTCCCTCGAGGCTGTCCCTCGAGGCTTTCCTACGAGGCTTTCCCACAGGTCTGTGCCACGAGCCACCTTGGTGTGAGTCGAACCTCGGCGTGAAAGACGAGCCGGAGAAGGGAAAATTGTGTCCTCTGGAATGGACTGAGACATCTGGGGGACTCTTGGCATGGTGGCACGACCCTGGAGTTCCTCTCGCCGTTCCTGTTGAGAGGGCCTCCTCTTGAGATGCGACGGGAATGCCGGGAACATTTTCCCGACGAAGCAGGGAAAGGATCCCTCATTTCGAGCTACGAGGCGGAAACGGGGCTCCTCTGGGTGTGGGCGGCACCCTCGTGATTCCTCTCGAGTGGAGACGGGTATGTCGGGGAACTTCTTGATTTGCACCAAGGGTGTGAAGGACCCTTTCGAAGTTCCAGAGGTGAGGTGTGATCAGCCTCGAGATGCCTCAGTGGAAATGGGCCTCATCTCGCCTGGAGGGGAGAACCTCCTGGATTTTCTCGATTTGCGGCAGGTCTTCTCGAGTTACGACGGGGACCTCAGGGACCCGCTCTGGTGGCCTCAGGAAAGGCCAGTCCCCATGCGAGTTGCTAGGGGACCTCTCGGGATTCCTCTCCCGTCCATGCCGGGGCCTCTGTCCTTGTGTGGAGTCGGGGCCGGAACCTGAGGATTCCTCTTCAGTTTTGCCATGGATCTTGGGGTGCTTCTGAGTCTCCCCAGGGGCGACAGGCCTCGTCTCGTTTGGGGGCATGCACGTGCGCTTTCCTCCCGTGCTGCAGCAGTAGTGTCATGCTTCCTGTCACGTGGATCAAGGGATCTGTGGCTTTCCCTCGAGGCTGTCCCTCGAGGCTTTCCCACAGGGCTGTGCCACGTGGCACCTTGTTGTGAGTCGATCCTCGGCGTGAAAGACGAGCCGGTGATGGGAAAAGAGGTTCCTCTGGAATGGACTGAGACATCTGGGGGACTCTTGGAATGGTGGCACGACCCTGGAGTTCCTCCTCTCCCGTCCATGCCGCGGCTTAAGACCTTGTGTGGAGTCGGGGCCGGAACCTGAGGATTCCTCTTCAGTGTTGCCATGGATCTTGGGGTGCTTCTGAGTCTCCCCAGGGGAGTCAGGCCTCGTCTCGTCTGGGGGCATGCACGTGGGATTTCCTCCCGTGCTGCAGCAGTAGTGTCAGGCTTCCTGTCACGTGGATCAAGGGATCTGTGGCTTTCCCTCGAGGCTGTCCCTCGAGACTTTCCCACGAGGCTTTCCCACAGGGCTGTGCCACGTGGCACCTTGTTGTGAGTCGATCCTCGGCGTGAAAGTCGAGCCGGTGAAGGGAAAAGAGGTTTGTCTGGAATGGACTGAGACATCTGGTGGACTCTTGGAATGGTGGCACGACCCTGGAGTTCTTCTCGCCGTACCTGTTGAGAGGGCCTCCTCTTGAGATGCGACGGGAACGCCGGGAACTCTTTCCCGAAGAAGCAGGGAAAGGATTCCTCATCTCGAGCTACGAGGTGGATACGGGGCTCCTCTGGATGTGGGCGGGACCATCATGTTTCCTCTCGAGTGGAGACGGGTACGTCGGGGAACTTCTTGATTTGCACCAAGGGTGTGAAGGACCCTATCGAAGTTCCAGAGGTGAGGTGTGATCAGCCTCGAGACGCCTCAGCAGAAATGAGCCTCATCTCGCCTGGAGGGCAGAACCTCCTGGATTATCTCGAGTTGCGGCAGGTCTTCTCGAGTTACGGCGGGGACCTCAGGGACCCGCTATGGTGGCCTCAGGAAAGGCCAGTCCCCATGCGAGTTGCTAGGGGACCTCTCGGGATTCCTCTCCCGTCCATGCCGGGGCCTCAGTCCTTGTGTGGATTCGGGGCCGGATCCTGACGATTCCTCTCCAGTGTTGCCATGGATCTTGGGGTGCTTCTGAGTCTCCCCAGGGGAGTCAGGCCTCGTCTCGAGTTGGGGCATGCACGTGCGCTTTCCTCGCGAGCTGCAGCAGTAGTGTCACGCTTCCTGTCACGTGGATCAAGGGATCTGTGGCTTTCCCTCGAGGCTGTCCCTCGAGGCTTTCCCACGAGGCTTTCCCACAGGGCTGTGCCACGTGCCACCTTGGTGTGAGTCGATCCTCGGCGTGAAAGACGAGCCGGTGAAGGGAAAAGAGTTTCCTCTGGAATGGATTGAGACATCAGGGGACTCTTGGAATGGTGGCACGACCCTGGAGTTCCTCTCGCTGTTCCTGTTGAGAGGGCCTCCCCTTAAGATGCGACGGGAACGCCGGGAACTCTTTCCCGACGAAGCAGGGAAAGGATCCCTCATCTCGAGCTACGAGGCGGAAACGGGGCTCCTCTGGATGTGGGCTGGACCCTCGTGTTTCCTCTCGAGTGGAGACGGGTATGTCGGGTAACTTCTTGATTTGCACCAAGGGTGTGAAGGACCCTTTCGAAGTTCCAGAGGCGAGATGTGATCAGCCTCGAGACGCCTCAGTGGAAATGGGCCTCATCTCGCCTGGAGGGGAGAACCTCCTGGATTTTCTCCAGTTGCGGCAGGTCTTCTCGAGTTACGACGGGGACCTCAGGGACCCGCTCTGGTGGCCTCAGGAAAGGACAGTCCCCATGCGAGTTTCTAGGGGACCTCTCGGGATTCCTCTCCCGTCCATGCCGGGGCCTCAGTCCTTGTGTGGAGTCGGGGCCGGAACCTGAGGATTGCTCTCCAGTGTTGCCATGGATCTTGGGGTGCTTCTGAGTCTCCCCAGGGGAGTCAGGCCTCGTCTCGAGTGGGGGCATGCACGTGCACTTTCCTCGCGAGCTGCAGCAGTAGTGTCACGCTTCCTGTCACGTGGATCAAGGGATCTGTGGCTTTCCCTCGAGGCTGTCCCTCGAGGCTTTCCCACGAGGCTTTCCCACAGGGCTGTGCCACGTGCCACCTTGGTGTGAGTCGATCCTCGGCGTGAAAGACGAGCCGGTGAAGGGAAAAGAGTTTCCTCTGGAATGGATTGAGACATCAGGGGACACTTGGAATGGTGGCACGACCCTGGAGTTCCTCTCGCTGTTCCTGTTGGGATGGCCTCCTCTTAAGATGCGACGGGAACGCCGGGAACTCTTTCCCGACGAACCAGGGAAAGGATCCCTCATCTCGAGCTACGAGGCGGAAACGGGGCTCCTCTGGATGTGGGCGGGACCCTCGTGATTCCTCTCGAGTGGAGACAGCTAGGTCGGGCAACTTCTTGATTTGCACCAAGGGTGTGAAGGACCCTTTCGAAGTTCCAGAGGTGAGGTGTGATCAGCCTCGAGACGCCTCAGCGGAAATGGGCCTCATCTCGCCTGGAGGGGAGAACCTCCTGGATTTTCTCGAGTTGCGGAAGGTCTTCTCGAGTTACGACGGGGACCTCAAGGACCCGCTCTGGTGGCCTCAGGAAAGGCCAGTCCCCATGCGAGTTGCTAGGGGCCATCTCGGGATTCCTCTCCCGTCCATGCCAGGGCTTAAGACCTTGTGTGGAGTCGGGGCCGGAACCTGATGATTCCTCTCCAGTGTTGCCATGGATCTTGGGGCGCTTCTGAGTCTCCCCAGGGGAGTCAGGCCTCGTCTCGAGTGGGGGCATGCACGTGCGCATTCCTCCCGAACTGCAGCAGTAGTGTCACGCTTCCCGTCTCGTGGATCAAGGAATATTTGGCTTTCCCTCGAGGCTGGCCATCGAGGCTTTCCACGAGGCTTCCCACAGGGCTGTGCCACGAGCCACCTTGGTGTGAGTCAATCCTCGGCGTGAAAGACGAGCCGGTGATGGAAAAGAGGTTCCTCTGGAATGGACTGAGACATCTGGGGGACTCTTCGAATGGTGGCACCCCCCTGGAGTTCCTCTCGCCGTTCCTGTTGAGAGGGCCTCCTCTTGAGATGCGACGGGAACGCCAGGAACTCTTTCCCGACGAGGTAGGGATAGGATCCCTCATCTCGAGATACGAGGCGGAAACGGGGCTCCTCTGGATGTGGGCGGGACCCTCGTGATTCCTCTCGAGTGGAGACGGGTATGTCGGGGAACTTCTTGATTTGCACCAAGGGTGTGAAGGACCCTTTCGAAGTTCCAGAGGTGAGGTGTAAGCAGCCTGGAGACGCCTCAGCGAAAATGGGCCTCATCTCGCCTGGAGGGGAGAACCTCCTGGATTTTCTCGAGTTGCGGCAGGTCTTCTCGAGTTACGACGGGGACCTCAAGGACCCGCTCTGGTGGCCTCAGGAAAGGCCAGTCCCCATGCGAGTTGCTAGGGGCCATCTCGCGATTCCTCTCCCGTCCATGCCGGGGCTTAAGACCTTGTGTGGAGTCGGGGCCGGAACCTGAGGATTCCTCTCCAGTGTTGCCATGGATCTTGGGGTGCTTCTGAGTCTCCCCAGGGGAGTCAGGCCTCGTCTCGAGTGGGGGCATGCACGTGCGCTTTCCTCCCCAGCTGCAGCAGTAGTGTCTCGCTTCCAGTCACGTGGATCAAGGGATCTGTGGCTTTCCCTCGAGGCTGTCCCTCGAGGCTTTCCCACGAGGCTTTCCCACAGGGCTGTGCCACGTGCCACCTTGGTGTGAGTCGATCCTCGGCGTGACAGAGGAGCCGGTGAAGGGAAAAGAGGTTCCTCTGGAATGGACTGAGATATCTGGGGGACTCTTGGAATGGTGGCACGACCCTGGAGTTCCTCTCGCCGTTCCTGTTGAGAGGGCCTCCTCTTGAGATGCGACGGGAACGCCGGGAACTCTTTCCCGACGAACCAGGGAAAGGATCCCTCATCTCGAGCTACGAGGCGGAAACGAGGCTCCTCTGGATGTGGGCGGGACCCTCGTGTTTCCTCTCGGGTGGAGACGGGTATGTCGGGGAACTTCTTGATTTGCACCAAGGGTGTGAAGGACCCTTTCGAAGTTCCAGAGGGGAGGTGTGATCAGCCTCGAGACGCCTCAGCGGAAATGGGCCTCATCTCGCCTGGAGGGGAGAACCTCCTGGATTTTCTCCAGTTGCGGCAGGTCTTCTCGAGTTACGACGGGGACCTCAGGGACCCGCTCTGGTGGCCTCAGGAAAGGCCAGTCCCCATGCGAGTTGCTAGGGGACCTCTCGGGATTCCTCTCCCGTCCATGCCGGGGCCTCAGTCCTTGTGTGGAGTCGGGGCCGGAACCTGAGGATTCCTCTCCAGTGTTGCCATGGATCTTGGGGTGCTTCTGAGTCTCCCCAGGGGAGTCAGGCCTCGTCTCGAGTGGGGGCATGCACGTGCGCATTCCTCCCGACCTGCAGCAGTAGTGTCACGCTTCCAGTCACGTGGATCAAGGGATCTGTGGCTTTCCCTCGAGGCTGTCCCTCGAGGCTTTCCCACGAGGCTTTCCCACAGGGCTGTGCCACGTGCCACCTTGGTGTGAGTCGATCCTCGGAGTGAAAGATGAGCCAGTGAAGGGAAAAGGGTTTCCTCTGGAAGGACTGAGACATCTGGGGGACTCTTGGAATGGTGGCAGGACCCTGGAGTTCCTCTCGCCGTTCCTGTTGAGAGGGCCTCCACTTGAGATGCGACGGGAACGCCGGGAACTCTTTCCCGACGAAGCAGGGAAAGGATCCCTCATCTCGAGCTATGAGGCGGAAACGGGGCTCCTCTGGATGTGGGCGGGACCCACGTAATTCCTCTCGAGTGGAGACGGGTATGTCGGGGAACTTCTTGATTTGCACCAAGGGTGTGAAGTACCCTTTCGAAGTTCCAGAGGTGAGGTGTGATCAGCCTCGAGACGCCTCAGCCGAAATGGGCCTCATCTCGCCTGGAGGGGAGAACCTCCTGGATTTTCTCCAGTTGCGGCAGGTCTTCTCGAGTTACGACGTGGACCTCAGGGACCCGCTCTGGTGGCCTCAGGAAAGGCCAGTCCCCATGCGAGTTGCTAGGGGACCTCTCGGGATTCCTCTCCCGTCCATGCCGGGGCCTCAGTCCTTGTGTGGAGTCGGGGCCGGAACCTGAGGATTCCTCTCCAGTGTTGCCATGGATCTTGGGGTGCTTCTGAGTCTCCCCAGGGGAGTCAGGCCTCGTCTCGAGTGGGGGAATGCACGTGCGCTTTCCTCCCGAGCTGCAGCAGTAGTGTCACGCTTCCTGTCACGTGGATCAAGGGATCTGTGGCTTTCCCTCGAGGCTGTCCCTCGAGGCTTTCCCACGAGGCTTTCCCACAGGGCTGTGCCACGTGCCACCTTGGTGTGAGTCGATCCTCGGCGTGAAAGACGAGCCGGTGAAGGGAAAAGAGGTTCCTCTGGAATGGACTGAGACATCTGGGGGACTCTTGGAATGGTGGCACGACCCTGGAGTTCCTCTCGCCGTTCCTGTTGAGAGGGCCTCCTCTTGAAATGTGACGGGAACGCCGGGAACTCTTTCCCGACGAAGCAGGGAAAGGATCCCTCATCTCGAGCTACGAGGCGGAAACGGGGCTCCTCTGGATGTGGGCGGGACCCTCGTGATTCCTCTCGAGTGGAGACGGGTATGTCGGGGAACTTCTTGATTTGCACCAAGGGTGTGAAGGACCCTTGCGAAGTTCCAGAGGTGAGGTGTGATCAGCCTCGAGACGCCTCAGCGGAAATGGGCCTCATCTCGCCTGGAGGGGAGAACCTCCTGGATTTTCTCGAGTTGCGGCAGGTCTTCTCGAGTTACGACGGGGACCTCAGGGACCCGCTCTGGTGGCCTCAGGAAAGGCCAGTCCCCATGCGAGTTGCTAGGGGACCTCTCGGGATTCCTCTCCCGTCCATGCCAGGGCCTCAGTCCTTGTGTGGAGTCGGGGCCGGAACCTGAGGATTCCTCTCCAGTGTTGCCATGGATCTTGGGGTGCTTCTGAGTCTCCCCAGGGGAGTCAGGCCTCGTCTCGAGTGGGGGAATGCACGTGCGCTTTCCTCCCGAGCTGCAGCAGTAGTGTCACGCTTCCTGTCACGTGGATCAAGGGATCTGTGGCTTTCCCTCGAGGCTGTCCCTCGAGGATTTCCCACGAGGCTTTCCCACAGGGCTGTGCCACGTGCCACCTTGGTGTGAGTCGATCCGCGGCGTGAAAGACGAGCCGGTGAAGGGAAAAGGGGTTCCTCTGGAATGGACTGAGATATTTGGGGAACTCTTGGAATGGTGGCACGACCCTGGAGTTCCTCTCGCCGTTCCTGTTGAGAGGGCCTCCTCTTGAGATGCGACGGGAACGCCGGGAACTCTTTCCCGACGAAGCAGGGAAAGGATCCCTCATCTCGAGCTACGAGGCGGAAACGGGGCTCCTCTGGATGTGGGGGGGACCCTCGTGATTCCTCTCGAGTGGAGACGGTTATGTCGGGGAACTTCTTGATTTGCACCAAGGGTGTGAAGGAGCCTTTCGAAGTTCCAGAGGTGAGGTGTGATCAGCCTCGAGACGCCTCAGCGAAAATGGGCCTCATCTCGCCTGGAGGGGAGAACCTCTTGGATTTTCTCGAGTTGCGGCAGGTCTTCTAGACTTACAACGGGGACCTCAGGGACCCGCTCTGGTGGCCTCAGGAAAGGCCAGTCCCCATGCGAGTTGCTAGGGGACCTCTCGGGATTCCTCTCGCGTCCATGCCGGGGCCTCAGTCCTTGTGTGGAGTCGGGGCCGGAACCTGAGGATTCCTCTCCAGTGTTGCCATGGATCTTGGGGTGCTTCTGAGTCTCCCCAGGGGAGTCAGGCCTCGTCTCGAGTGGGGGCATGCACGTGCGCTTTCCTCCGGATCTGCAGCAGTAGTGTCACGCTTCCTGTCACGTGGATCAAGGGATCTGTGGCTTTCCCTCGAGGCTGTCCCTCGAGGCTTTCCCACGAGGCTTTCCCACAGGGCTGTGCCACGTGCCACCTTGGTGTGAGTCGATCCTCGGCGTGAAAGACGAGCCGGTGAAGGGAAAAGTGGTTCCTCTGGAATGGACTGAGATATCTGGGGGACTCTTGGAATGGTGGCACGACCCTGGAGTTCCTCTCGCGGTTCCTGTTGAGAGGGCCTCCTCTTGAGATGCGACGGGAATGCCGGGAACACTTTCCCGACGAAGCAGGGAAAGGATCCCTCTTCTCTAGCTACGAGGCGGAAACGGGGCTCCTCTGGATGTGGGCGGGACCCTCGTGTTTCCCCTCGAGTGGAGACGGGTATGTCGGGGAACTTCTTGATTTGCACCAAGGGTGTGAAGGACCCTTTCGAAGTTCCAGAGGTGAGGTGTGATCAGCCTCGAGACGCCTCAGCGGAAATGGGCCTCATCTCGCCTGGAGGGGAGAACCTCCTGGATTTTCTCGAGTTGCGGCAGGTCTTCTCGAGTTACGACGGGGACCTCAGGGACCCGCTCTGGTGGCCTCAGGAAAGGCCAGTCCCCATGCGAGTTGCTTGGGGACCTCTCGGGATTCCTCTCCCGTCCATGCCGGGGCCTCAGTCCTTGTGTGGAGTCGTGGCCGGAACCTGAGGATTCCTATCCAGTGTTGCCATGGATCTTGGGGTGCTTCTGAGTCTCCCCAGGGGAGTCAGGCCTCGTCTCGAGTGGGGGCATGCACGTGCGCTTTCCTCCCGAGCTGCAGCAGTAGTGTCACGCTTCCTGTCACGTGGATCAAGGGATCTGTGGCTTTCCCTCGAGGCTGTCCCTCGAGGCTTTCCCACGAGGCTTTCCCACAGGGCTGTGCCACGTGCCACCTTGGTGTGAGTCGATCCTCGTCGTGACAGACGAGCCGGTGAAGGGAAAAGAGGTTCCTCTGGAATGGACTGAGATATCTGGGGGACTCTTGGAATGGTGGCACGACCCTGGAGTTCCTCTCGCCGTTCCTGTTGAGAGGGCCTCCTCTTGAGATGCGACGGGAACGCCAGGAACTCTTTCCCGACGAAGCAGGGAAAGGAACCCTCATCTCGAGCTACGAGGCGGAAACTGAGCTCCTCTGGATGTGGGCGGGACCCTCGTGTTTCCCCGCGAGTGGAGACGGTTATGTCGGGGAACTTCTTGATTTGCACCAAGGGTGTGAAGGACCCTTTCGAAGTTCCAGAGGTGAGGTGTGATCAGCCTCGAGACGCCTCAGCAGAAATGGGCCTCATCTCGCCTGGAGGGCAGAACCTCCTGGATTTTCTCGAGTTGCGGCAGGTCTTCTCGAGTTACGGCGGGGACCTGAGGGACCCGCTCTGGTGGCCTCAGGAAAGGCCAGTCCCCATTCGAGTTGCTAGGGGACCTCTCGGGATTCCTCTCCCGTCCATGCCGGGGCCTCAGTCCTTGTGGGGACTCGGAGCCGGAACCTGAGGATTCCTCTCCAGTGTTGGCATGGATCTTGGGGTGCTTCTGAGTCTCCCCAGGGGAGTCAGGCCTTCTCTCGAGTGGGGGCATGCACGTGCGCTTTCCTCCCGACCTGCAGCAGAAGTGTCACGCTTCCTGTCATGTGGATTAAGGGATCTGTGGCTTTCCCTTGAGGCTGACCCTCGAGGCTTTCCCACGAGGCTTTCCCACAGGTCTGTGCCACGAGCCACCTTGGTGTGAGTCGATCCTCGGCGTGAAAGACGAGCCGCTGAAGGGAAAATTGGTTCCTCTGGAATGGACTGAGACATCTGGGGAACTCTTGGAATGGTGGCACGACCCTGGAGTTCCTCTCGCCGTTCCTGTTGAGAGGGCCTCCTCTTGAGATGCGACGGGAATGCCGGGAACACTTTCCCGACGAAGCAGGGAAAGGATCCCTCATCTCGAGCTACGAGGCGGAAACGGGGCTCCTCTGGATGTGGGCGGGACCCTCGTGATTCCTCTCGAGTGGAGACGGGTATGTCGGGGAACTTCTTGATTTGCACCAATGGTGTGAAGGACCCATTCGAAGTTCCAGAGGTGAGGTGTGATCAGCCTCGAGACGCCTCAGTGGAAATGGGCCTCATCTCGCCTGGAGGGGAGAACCTCCTGGATTTTCTCGAGTTGCGGCAGGTCTTCTCGAGTTACGACGGGGACCTCAGGGACCCGCTCTGGTGGCCTCAGGAAAGGCCAGTCCCCATGCGAGTTGCTAGGGGACCTCTCGGGATTCCTCTCCCGTCCATGCCGGGGCCTCTGTCCTTGTGTGGAGTCGGGGCCGGAACCTGAGGATTCCTCTTCAGTGTTGCCATGGATCTTGGGGTGCTTCTGAGTCTCCCCAGGGGAGTCAGGCCTCGTCTCGTGTGGGGGCATGCACGTGCGATTTCTTCCCATGCTGCAGCAGTAGTGTCACGCTTCCTGTCACGTGGATCAAGGGATCTGTGGCTTTCCCTCGAGGCTGTCCCTCGAGGCTTTCCCACGAGGCTTTCCCACAGGGCTGTGCCACGTGACACCTTGTTGTGAGTCGATCCTAGGCGTGAAAGACGAGACGGTGAAGGGAAAAGAGGTTCCTCTGGAATGTACTGAGACATCTGGGAGACTCTTGGAATGGTGGCACGACACTGGAGTTCCTCCTCTCCCGTCCATGCCGGGGCCTCAGTCCTTGTGTGGAGTCGGGGCCGGAACCTGAGGATTCCTCTCCAGTGTTGCCATGGATCTTGGGGTGCTTCTGAGTCTCCCCAGGGGAGTCAGGCCTCGTCTCGAGTGGGGGCATGCACGTGCGCTTTCCTCCCCAGCTGCAGCAGTAGTGTCACGCTTCCAGTCACGTGGATCAAGGGATCTGTGGCTTTCCCTCGAGGCTGTCCCTCGAGGCTTTCCCACGAGGCTTTCCCACAGGGCTGTGCCACGTGCCACCTTGGTGTGAGTCGATCCTCGGAGTGAAAGATGAGCCAGTGAAGGGAAAAGGGTTTCCTCTGGAAGGACTGAGACATCTGGGGGACTCTTGGAATGGTGGCAGGACCCTGGAGTTCCTCTCGCCGTTCCTGTTGAGAGGGCCTCCACTTGAGATGCGACGGGAACGCCGGGAACTCTTTCCCGACGAAGCAGGGAAAGGATCCCTCATCTCGAGCTATGAGGCGGAAACGGGGCTCCTCTGGATGTGGGCGGGACCCACGTAATTCCTCTCGAGTGGAGACGGGTATGTCGGGGAACTTCTTGATTTGCACCAAGGGTGTGAAGTACCCTTTCGAAGTTCCAGAGGTGAGGTGTGATCAGCCTCGAGACGCCTCAGCCGAAATGGGCCTCATCTCGCCTGGAGGGGAGAACCTCCTGGATTTTCTCCAGTTGCGGCAGGTCTTCTCGAGTTACGACGTGGACCTCAGGGACCCGCTCTGGTGGCCTCAGGAAAGGCCAGTCCCCATGCGAGTTGCTAGGGGACCTCTCGGGATTCCTCTCCCGTCCATGCCGGGGCCTCAGTCCTTGTGTGGAGTCGGGGCCGGAACCTGAGGATTCCTCTCCAGTGTTGCCATGGATCTTGGGGTGCTTCTGAGTCTCCCCAGGGGAGTCAGGCCTCGTCTCGAGTGGGGGCATGCACGTGCGCTTTCCTCTCGAGCTGCAGCAGTAGTGTCACGCTTCCTGTCACGTGGATCAAGGGATCTGTGGCTTTCCCTCGAGGCTGTCCCTCGAGGCTTTCCCACGAGGCTTTCCCACAGGGCTGTGCCACGTGCCACCTTGGTGTGAGTCGATCCTCGGCGTGAAAGACGAGCCGGTGAAGGGAAAAGAGGTTCCTCTGGAATGGACTGAGACATCTGGGGGACTCTTGGAATGGTGGCACGACCCTGGAGTTCCTCTCGCCGTTCCTGTTGAGAGGGCCTCCTCTTGAGATGTGACGGGAACGCCGGGAACTCTTTCCCGACGAAGCAGGGAAAGGATCCCTCATCTCGAGCTACGAGGCGGAAACGGGGCTCCTCTGGATGTGGGCGGGACCCTCGTGATTCCTCTCGAGTGGAGACGGGTATGTCGGGGAACTTCTTGATTTGCACCAAGGGTGTGAAGGAGCCTTTCGAAGTTCCAGAGGTGAGGTGTGATCAGCCTCGAGACGCCTCAGCGGAAATGGGCCTCATCTCGCCTGGAGGGGAGAACCTCTTGGATTTTCTCGAGTTGCGGCAGGTCTTCTCGACTTACGACGGGGACCTCAGGGACCCGCTCTGGTGGCCTCAGGAAAGGCCAGTCCCCATGCGAGTTGCTAGGGGACCTCTAGGGATTCCTCTCGCGTCCATGCCGGGGCCTCAGTCCTTGTGTGGAGTCGGGGCCGGAACCTGAGGATTCCTCTCCAGTGTTGCCATGGATCTTGGGGTGCTTCTGAGTCTCCCCAGGGGAGTCAGGCCTCGTCTCGAGTGGGGGCATGCACGTGCGCTTTCCTCCCGATCTGCAGCAGTAGTGTCACGCTTCCTGTCACGTGGATCAAGGGATCTGTGGCTTTCCCTCGAGGCTGTCCCTCGAGGCTTTCCCACGAGGCTTTCCCACAGGGCTGTGCCACGTGCCACCTTGGTGTGAGTCGATCCTCGGCGTGAAAGACGAGCCGGTGAAGGGAAAAGAGTTTCCTCTGGAACGGACTGAGATATCTGGGGGACTCTTGGAATGGTGGCACGACCCTGGAGTTCCTCTCGCCGTTCCTGTTGAGAGGGCCTCCTCTTGAGATGCGACGGGAACGCCGGGAACTCTTTCCCGACGAAGCAGGGAAAGGATCCCTCTTCTCGAGCTACGAGGCAGAAACGGGGCTCCTCTGGATGTGGGCGGGACCCTCGTGTTTCCCCTCGAGTGGAGACGGGTATGTCGGGGAACTTCTTGATTTCCACCAAGGGTGTGAAGGACCCTTTCGAAGTTCCAGAGGTGAGGTGTGATCAGCCTCGAGACGCCTCAGCGGAAATGGGCCTCATCTCGCCTGGAGGGGAGAACCTCCTGGATTTTCTCGAGTTGCGGCAGGTCTTCTCGAGTTACGACGGGGACCTCAGGGACCCGCTCTGGTGGCCTCAGGAAAGGCCAGTCCCCATGCGAGTTGCTAGGGGACCTCTCGGGATTCCTCTCCCGTCCATGCCGGGGCCTCTGTCCTTGTGTGGAGTCGGGGCCGGAACCTGAGGATTCCTCTCCAGTGTTGCCATGGATCTTGGGGTGCTTCTGAGTCTCCCCAGGGGAGTCAGGCCTCGTCTCGTGTGGGGGCATGCACGTGCGATTTCCTCCCATGCTGCAGCAGTAGTGTCACGCTTCCTGTCACGTGGATCAAGGGATCTGTGGCTTTCCCTCGAGGATGTCCCTCGAGGCTTTCCCACGAGGCTTTCCCTCAGGTCTGTGCCACGTGACACCTTGTTGTGAGTCGATCCTCGGCGTGAAAGACGAGCCGGTGAAGGGAAAAGAGGTTCCTCTGGAATGCACTGAGACATCTGGGAGACTCTTGGAATGGTGGCACGACCCTGGAGTTCCTCTCGCCGTTCCTGTTGAGAGGGCATCCTCTTGAGATGCGACGGGAATGCCGGGAACACTTTCCCGAAGAAGCAGGGAAAGGATCCCTCATCTCGAGCTACGAGGCGGAAACGGGGCTCCTCTGGATGTGGGCTGGACCCTCGTGATTCCTCTCGAGTGGAGACGGGTATGTCGGGGAACTTCTTGATTTGCACCAAGGGTGTGAAGGACCCATTCGAAGTTCCAGAGGTGAGGTGTGATCAGCCTCGAGACGCCTCAGTGGAAATGGGCCTCATCTCGCCTGGAGGGGAGAACCTCCTGGATTTTTTCGAGTTGCGGCAGGTCTTCTCGCGTTACGACGGGGACCTCAGGGACCCGCTCTGGTGGACTCAGGAAAGGCCTGTCCCCATGCGAGTTGCTAGGGGCCCTCTCGGGATTCCTCTCCCGTCCATGCCGGGGCCTCAGTCCTTGTGTGGAGTCGGGGCCGGAACCTGAGGATTCCTCTCCAGTGTTGCCATGGATCTTGGGGTGCTTCTGAGTCTCCCCAGGGGAGTCAGGCCTCGTCTCGAGTGGGGGCATGCACGTGCGCTTTCCTCCCGAGCTGCAGCAGTAGTGTCACGCTTCCTGTCACGTGGATCAAGGGATCTGTGGCTTTCCCTCGAGGCTGTCCCTCGAGGCTTTCCCACGAGGCTTTCCCACAGGTCTGTGCCACGAGCCACCTTGGTGTGAGTCGATCCTCGGCGTGAAAGACGAGCCGCTGAAGGGAAAATTTGTTCCTCTGGAATGGACTGAGACATCTGGGGAACTCTTGGAATGGTGGCACGACCCTGGAGTTCCTCTCGCCGTTCCTGTTGAGAGGGCCTCCTCTTGAGATGCGACGGGAATGCCGGGAACACTTTCCCGACGAAGCAGGGAAAGGATCCCTCATCTCGAGCTACGAGGCGGAAACGGGGCTCCTCTGGATGTGGGCGGGACCCTCGTGATTCCTCTCGAGTGGAGACGGGTATGTCGGGGAACTTCTTGATTTGCACCAATGGTGTGAAGGACCCATTCGAAGTTCCAGAGGTGAGGTGTGATCAGCCTCGAGACGCCTCAGTGGAAATGGGCCTCATCTCGCCTGGAGGGGAGAACCTCCTGGATTTTCTCGAGTTGCGGCAGGTCTTCTCGAGTTACGACGGGGACCTCAGGGACCCGCTCTGGTGGCCTCAGGAAAGGCCAGTCCCCATGCGAGTTGCTAGGGGACCTCTCGGGATTCCTCTCCCGTCCATGCCGGGGCCTCTGTCCTTGTGTGGAGTCGGGGCCGGAACCTGAGGATTCCTCTTCAGTGTTGCCATGGATCTTGGGGTGCTTCTGAGTCTCCCCAGGGGAGTCAGGCCTCGTCTCGTGTGGGGGCATGCACGTGCGATTTCTTCCCATGCTGCAGCAGTAGTGTCACGCTTCCTGTCACGTGGATCAAGGGATCTGTGGCTTTCCCTCGAGGCTGTCCCTCGAGGCTTTCCCACGAGGCTTTCCCACAGGGCTGTGCCACGTGACACCTTGTTGTGAGTCGATCCTAGGCGTGAAAGACGAGACGGTGAAGGGAAAAGAGGTTCCTCTGGAATGTACTGAGACATCTGGGAGACTCTTGGAATGGTGGCACGACACTGGAGTTCCTCCTCTCCCGTCCATGCCGGGGCCTCAGTCCTTGTGTGGAGTCGGGGCCGGAACCTGAGGATTCCTCTCCAGTGTTGCCATGGATCTTGGGGTGCTTCTGAGTCTCCCCAGGGGAGTCAGGCCTCGTCTCCAGTGGGGGCATGCACGTGCGCTTTCCTCCCCAGCTGCAGCAGTAGTGTCACGCTTCCAGTCACGTGGATCAAGGGATCTGTGGCTTTCCCTCGAGGCTGTCCCTCGAGGCTTTCCCACGAGGCTTTCCCACAGGGCTGTGCCACGTGCCACCTTGGTGTGAGTCGATCCTCGGCGTGACAGAGGAGCCGGTGAAGGGAAAAGAGGTTCCTCTGGAATGGACTGAGATATCTGGGGGACTCTTGGAATGGTGGCACGACCCTGGAGTTCCTCTCGCCGTTCCTGTTGAGAGGGCCTCCTCTTGAGATGCGACGGGAACGCCGGGAACTCTTTCCCGACGAACCAGGGAAAGGATCCCTCATCTCGAGCTACGAGGCGGAAACGGGGCTCCTCTGGATGTGGGCGGGACCCTCGTGTTTCCTCTCGGGTGGAGACGGGTATGTCGGGGAACTTCTTGATTTGCACCAAGGGTGTGAAGGACCCTTTCGAAGTTCCAGAGGGGAGGTGTGATCAGCCTCGAGACGCCTCAGCGGAAATGGGCCTCATCTCGCCTGGAGGGGAGAACCTCCTGGATTTTCTCCAGTTGCGGCAGGTCTTCTCGAGTTACGACGGGGACCTCAGAGACCCGCTCTGGTGGCCTCAGGAAAGGCCAGTCCCCATGCGAGTTGCTAGATGACCTCTCGGGATTCCTCTCCCGTCCATGCCGGGGCCTCAGTCTTTGTGTGGAGTCGGGGCCGGTACCTGAGGATTCCTCTCCAGTGTTGCCATGGATCTTGGGGTGCTTCTGAGTCTCCCCAGGGGAGTCAGGCCTCGTCTCGAGTGGGGGCATGCACGTGCGCTTTCCTCCCGAGCTGCAGCAGTAGTGTCACGCTTCCTGTCACGTGGATCAAGGAATCTGTGGCTTTCCCTCGAGGCTGTCCCTCGAGGCTTTCCCAAGAGTCTTTCCCACAGGGCTGTGCCACGTGCCACCTTGGTGTGAGTCAATCCTCGGCGTGAAAAACGAGCCGGTGAAGTGAAAAGAGGTTCCTCTGGAATGGACTGAGACATCTGGGGGACTCTTGGAATGGTGGCACGACCCTGGAGTTCCTCTCGCCGTTCCTGTTGAGAGGGCCTCCTCTTGAGATGCGACGGGAACGCCGGGAACTCTTTCCCGACGAAGCAGGGAAAGGATCCCTCATCTCGAGCTACGAGGCGGAAACGGGGCTCCTCTGGATGTGGGCGGGACCCACGTAATTCCTCTCGAGTGGAGACGGGTATGTCGGGGAACTTCTTGATTTCCACCAAGGGTGTGAAGGACCCTTTCGAAGTTCCAGAAGTGAGGTGTGATCAGCCTCGAGACGCCTCAGCGGAAATGGGCCTCATCTCGCCTGGAGGGGAGAACCTCCTGGATTTTCTCCAGTTGCGGCAGGTCTTCTCGAGTTACGACGTGGACCTCAGAGACCCGCTCTGGTGGCCTCAGGAAAGGCCAGTCCCCATGCGAGTTGCTAGGGGACCTCTCGGGATTCCTCTCCCGTCCATGCCGGGGCCTCAGTCCTTGTGTGGAGTCGGGGCCGGAACCTGAGGATTCCTCTCCAGTGTTGCCATGGATCTTGGGGTGCTTCTGAGTCTCCCCAGGGGAGTCAGGCCTCGTCTCGAGTGGGGGAATGCACGTGCGCTTTCCTCCCGAGCTGCAGCAGTAGTGTCACGCTTCCTGTCACGTGGATCAAGGGATCTGTGGCTTTCCCTCCAGGCTGTCCCTCGAGGCTTTCCCACGAGGCTTTCCCACAGGGCTGTGCCACGTGCCACCTTGGTGTGAGTCGATCCTCGGCGTGAAAGACGAGCCGGTGAAGGGAAAAGAGGTTCCTCTGGAATGGACTGAGACATCTGGGGGACTCTTGGAATGGTGGCACGACCCTGGAGTTCCTCTCGCCGTTCCTGTTGAGAGGGCCTCCTCTTGAGATGTGACGGGAACGCCGGGAACTCTTTCCCGACGAAGCAGGGAAAGGATCCCTCATCTCGAGCTACGAGGCGGAAACGGGGCTCCACTTGATGTGGGCGGGACCCTCGTGATTCCTCTCGAGTGGAGACGGGTATGTCGGGGAACTTCTTGATTTGCACCAAGGGTGTGAAGGACCCTTGCGAAGTTCCAGAGGTGAGGTGTGATCAGCCTCGAGACGCCTCAGCGGAAATGGGCCTCATCTCGCCTGGAGGGGAGAACCTCCTGGATTTTCTCGAGTTGCGGCAGGTCTTCTCGAGTTACGACGGGGACCTCAGGGACCCGCTCTGGTGGCCTCAGGAAAGGCCAGTCCCCATGCGAGTTGCTAGGGGACCTCTTGGGATTCCTCTCCCGTCCATGCCAGGGCCTCAGTCCTTGTGTGGAGTCGGGGCCGGAACCTGAGGATTCCTCTCCAGTGTTGCCATGGATCTTGGGGTGCTTCTGAGTCTCCCCAGGGGAGTCAGGCCTCGTCTCGAGTGGGGGCATGCACGTGCGCTTTCCTCCCGAGCTGCAGCAGTAGTGTCACGCTTCCTGTCACGTGGATCAAGGGATCTGTGGCTTTCCCTCGAGGCTGTCCCTCGAGGCTTTCCCACGAGGCTTTCCCACAGGGCTGTGCCACGTGCCACCTTGGTGTGAGTCGATCCTCGGCGTGAAAGACGAGCCGGTGAAGGGAAAAGGGGTTCCTCTGGAATGGACTGAGACATTTGGGGAACTCTTGGAATGGTGGCACGACCCTGGAGTTCTTCTCGCCGTTCCTGTTGAGAGGGCCTCCTCTTGAGATGCGACGGAAACGCCGGGAACTCTTTCCCGACGAAGCAGGGAAAGGATCCCTCATCTCGAGCTACGAGGCGGAAACGGGGCTCCTCTGGATGTGGGGGGGACCCTCGTGATTCCTCTCGAGTGGAGACGGCTAGGTCGGGGAACTTCTTGATTTGCACCAAGGGTGTGAAGGACCCTTTCGAAGTTCCAGAGGTGAGGTGTGATCAGCCTCGAGACGCCTCAGCGGAAATGGGCCTCATCTCGCCTGGAGGGGAAAACCTCCCGGATTTTCTCGAGTTGCGGCAGGTCTTCTCGAGTTACGACGGGGACCTCAGGGACCCGCTCTGGTGGCCTCAGGAAAGGCCAGTCCCCATGCGAGTTGCTAGGGGACCTCTCGGGATTCCTCTCCCGTCCATGCCGGGGCCTCAGTCCTTGTGTGGAGTCGGGGCCGGAACCTGAGGATTCCTCTCCAGTGTTGCCATGGAACTTGGGGTGCTTCTGAGTCTCCCCAGGGGAGTCAGGCCTCGTCTCGAGTGGGGGCATGCACGTGCGCTTTCCTCCCGAGCTGCAGCAGTAGTGTCACGCTTCCTGTCACGTGGATCAAGGGATCTATGGCTTTCCCTCCAGGCTGTCCCTCGAGGCTTTCCCACGAGGCTTTCCCACAGGGCTGTGCCACGTGCCACCTTGGTGTGAGTCGATCCTCGGCGTGAAAGACGAGCCGGTGAAGGGAAAAGAGGTTCCTCTGGAACGGACTGAGACATCTGGGGGACTCTTCGAATGGTGGCACGACCCTGGAGTTCCTCTCGCCGTTCCTGTTGAGAGGGCCTCCCCTTGAAATGCGACGGGAACGCCGGGAACTCTTTCCCGACGAAGCAGGGAAAGGATCCCTCATCTCTAGCTACGAGGCGGAAACGGGGCTCCTCTGGATGTGGGCGGGACCCTCGTGATTCCTCTCGAGTGGAGACGGGTATGTCGGGGAACTTCTTGATTTGCACCAAGGGTGTGAAGGACCCATTCGAAGTTCCAGAGGTGAGGTGTGATCAGCCTCGAGACGCTTCAGTGGAAATGGGCCTCATCTCGCCTGGAGGGGAGAACCTCCTGGATTTTCTCGAGTTGCGGCAGGTCTTCTCGAGTTACGACGGGGACCTCAGGGACCCGCTCTGGTGGCCTCAGGAAAGGCCAGTCCCCATGCGAGTTGCTAGGGGACCTCTCGGGATACCTCTCCCGTCCATGCCGGGGCCTCTGTCCTTGTGTGGATTCGGGGCCGGAACCTGAGGATTCCTCTTCAGTGTTGCCATGGATCTTGGGGTGCTTCTGAGTCTCCCCAGGGGAGTCAGGCCTCGTCTCGTGTGGGGGCATGCACGTGCGATTTCCTCCCATGCTGCAGCAGTAGTGTCACGCTTCCTGTCACGTGGATCAAGGGATCTGTGTCTTTCCCTCGAGGCTGTCCCTCGAGGCTTTCCCACGAGGCTTTCCCACAGGGCTGTGCCACGTGACACCTTGTTGTGAGTCGATCCTAGGCGTGAAAGACGAGCCGGTGAAGGGAAAAGACGTTCCTCTGGAATGTACTGAGACATCTGGGAGACTCTTGGAATGGTGGCACGACACTGGAGTTCCTCCTCTCCCGTCCATGCCGGGGCCTCAGTCCTTGTGTGGAGTCGGGGCCGGAACCTGAGGATTCCTCTCCAGTGATGCCATGGATCTTGGGGTGCTTCTGAGTCTCCCCAGGGGAGTCAGGCCTCGTCTCGAGTGGGGGCATGCACGTGCGCTTTCCTCCCCAGCTGCAGCAGTAGTGTCACGCTTCCAGTCACGTGGATCAGGGGATCTGAGGCTTTCCCTCGAGGCTGTCCCTCGAGGCTTTCCCACGAGGCTTTCCCACAGGGCTGTGCCACGTGCCACCTTGGTGTGAGTCGATCCTCGGCGTGACAGACGAGCCGGTGAAGGGAAAAGAGGTTCCTCTGGAACGGACTGAGACATCTGGGGGACTCTTGGAATGGTGGCACGACCCTGGAGTTCCTCTCGCCGTTCCTGTTGAGAGGGCCTCCTCTTGAGATGCGATGGGAAGGCCGGGAACTCTTTCCCGACGAAGCAGGGAAAGGATCCCTCATCTCGAGCTACGAGGCGGAAACGGGGCTCCTCTGGATGTGGGCGGTACCCTCGTGATTCCTCTCGAGTGGAGACGGTTATGTCGGGGAACTTCTTGATTTGCACCAAGGGTGTGAAGGAGCCTTTCGAAGTTCCAGAGGTGAGGTGTGATCAGCCTCGAGACGCCTCAGCGGAAATGGGCCTCATCTCGCCTGGAGGGGAGAACCTCTTGGATTTTCTCGAGTTGCGGCAGGTCTTCTCGACTTACGACGGGGACCTCAGGGACCCGCTCTGGTGGCCTCAGGAAAGGCCAGTCCCCATGCGAGTTGCTAGGGGACCTCTAGGGATTCCTCTCGCGTCCATGCCGGGGCCTCAGTCCTTGTGTGGAGTCGGGGCCGGAACCTGAGGATTCCTCTCCAGTGTTGCCATGGATCTTGGGGTGCTTCTGAGTCTCCCCAGGGGAGTCAGGCCTCGTCTCGAGTGGGGGCATGCACGTGCGCTTTCCTCCCGATCTGCAGCAGTAGTGTCACGCTTCCTGTCACGTGGATCAAGGGATCTGTGGCTTTCCCTCGAGGCTGTCCCTCGAGGCTTTCCCACGAGGCTTTCCCACAGGGCTGTGCCACGTGCCACCTTGGTGTGAGTCGATCCTCGGCGTGAAAGACGAGCCGGTGAAGGGAAAAGAGTTTCCTCTGGAACGGACTGAGATATCTGGGGGACTCTTGGAATGGTGGCACGACCCTGGAGTTCCTCTCGCCGTTCCTGTTGAGAGGGCCTCCTCTTGAGATGCGACGGGAACGCCGGGAACTCTTTCCCGACGAAGCAGGGAAAGGATCCCTCTTCTCGAGCTACGAGGCAGAAACGGGGCTCCTCTGGATGTGGGCGGGACCCTCGTGTTTCCCCTCGAGTGGAGACGGGTATGTCGGGGAACTTCTTGATTTCCACCAAGGGTGTGAAGGACCCTTTCGAAGTTCCAGAGGTGAGGTGTGATCAGCCTCGAGACGCCTCAGCGGAAATGGGCCTCATCTCGCCTGGAGGGGAGAACCTCCTGGATTTTCTCGAGTTGCGGCAGGTCTTCTCGAGTTACGACGGGGACCTCAGGGACCCGCTCTGGTGGCCTCAGGAAAGGCCAGTCCCCATGCGAGTTGCTAGGGGACCTCTCGGGATTCCTCTCCCGTCCATGCCGGGGCCTCTGTCCTTGTGTGGAGTCGGGGCCGGAACCTGAGGATTCCTCTCCAGTGTTGCCATGGATCTTGGGGTGCTTCTGAGTCTCCCCAGGGGAGTCAGGCCTCGTCTCGTGTGGGGGCATGCACGTGCGATTTCCTCCCATGCTGCAGCAGTAGTGTCACGCTTCCTGTCACGTGGATCAAGGGATCTGTGGCTTTCCCTCGAGGATGTCCCTCGAGGCTTTCCCACGAGGCTTTCCCTCAGGTCTGTGCCACGTGACACCTTGTTGTGAGTCGATCCTCGGCGTGAAAGACGAGCCGGTGAAGGGAAAAGAGGTTCCTCTGGAATGCACTGAGACATCTGGGAGACTCTTGGAATGGTGGCACGACCCTGGAGTTCCTCTCGCCGTTCCTGTTGAGAGGGCATCCTCTTGAGATGCGACGGGAATGCCGGGAACACTTTCCCGAAGAAGCAGGGAAAGGATCCCTCATCTCGAGCTACGAGGCGGAAACGGGGCTCCTCTGGATGTGGGCTGGACCCTCGTGATTCCTCTCGAGTGGAGACGGGTATGTCGGGGAACTTCTTGATTTGCACCAAGGGTGTGAAGGACCCATTCGAAGTTCCAGAGGTGAGGTGTGATCAGCCTCGAGACGCCTCAGTGGAAATGGGCCTCATCTCGCCTGGAGGGGAGAACCTCCTGGATTTTTTCGAGTTGCGGCAGGTCTTCTCGCGTTACGACGGGGACCTCAGGGACCCGCTCTGGTGGACTCAGGAAAGGCCTGTCCCCATGCGAGTTGCTAGGGGCCCTCTCGGGATTCCTCTCCCGTCCATGCCGGGGCCTCAGTCCTTGTGTGGAGTCGGGGCCGGAACCTGAGGATTCCTCTCCAGTGTTGCCATGGATCTTGGGGTGCTTCTGAGTCTCCCCAGGGGAGTCAGGCCTCGTCTCGAGTGGGGGCATGCACGTGCGCTTTCCTCCCGAGCTGCAGCAGTAGTGTCACGCTTCCTGTCACGTGGATCAAGGGATCTGTGGCTTTCCCTCGAGGCTGTCCCTCGAGGCTTTCCCACGAGGCTTTCCCACAGGGCTGTGCCACGTGCCACCTTGGTGTGAGTCGATCCTCGGCGTGAAAGACGAGCCGGTGAAGGGAAAGGGGGTTCCTCTGGAATGGACTGAGATATCTGGGGGACTCTTGGAATGGTGGCACGACCCTGGAGTTCCTCTCGCCGTTCCTGTTGAGAGGGCCTCCTCTTGAGATGCGACGGGAACGCCGGGAACTCTTTCCCGACGAAGCAGGGAAAGGATCCCTCTTCTCGAGCTACGAGGCGGAAACGGGGCTCCTCTGGATGTGGGCGGGACCCTCGTGTTTCCCCTCGAGTGGAGACGGGTATGTCGGGGAACTTCTTGATTTGCACCAAGGGTGTGAAGGACCCTTTCGAAGTTCCAGAGGTGAGGTGTGATCAGCCTCGAGACGCCTCAGCGGAAATGGGCCTCATCTCGCCTGGAGGGGAGAACCTCCTGGATTTTCTCGAGTTGCGGCAGGTCTTCTCGAGTTACGACGGGGACCTCAGAGACCCGCTCTGGTGGCCTCAGGAAAGGCCAGTCCCCATGCGAGTTGCTAGATGACCTCTCGGGATTCCTCTCCCGTCCATGCCGGGGCCTCAGTCTTTGTGTGGAGTCGGGGCCGGTACCTGAGGATTCCTCTCCAGTGTTGCCATGGACCTTGGGGTGCTTCTGAGTCTCCCCAGGGGAGTCAGGCCTCGTCTCGAGTGGGGGCATGCACGTGCGATTTCCTCCCGAGCTGCAGCAGTAGTGTCACGCTTCCTGTCACGTGGATCAAGGAATCTGTGGCTTTCCCTCGAGACTGTCCCTCGAGGCTTTCCCAAGAGTCTTTCCCACAGGGCTGTGCCCCGTGCCACCTTGGTGTGAGTCAATCCTCGGCGTGAAAGACGAGCCGGTGAAGGGAAAAGAGGTTCCTCTGGAATGGACTGAGACATCTGGGGGACTCTTGGAATGGTGGCATGACCCTGGAGTTCCTCTCGCCGTTCCTGTTGAGAGGGCCTCCTCTTGAGATGCGACGGGAACGCCGGGAACTCTTTCCCGACGAAGCAGGGAAAGGATCCCTCATCTCGAGCTACGAGGCGGAAACGGGGCTCCTCTGGATGTGGGCGGGACCCACGTAATTCCTCTCGAGTGGAGACGGGTATGTCGGGGAACTTCTTGATTTCCACCAAGGGTGTGAAGGACCCTTTCGAAGTTCCAGAAGTGAGGTGTGATCAGCCTCGAGACGCCTCAGCGGAAATGGGCCTCATCTCGCGTGGAGGGGAGAACCTCCTGGATTTTCTCCAGTTGCGGCAGGTCTTCTCGAGTTACGACGTGGACCTCAGGGACCCGCTCTGGTGGCCTCAGGAAAGGCCAGTCCCCATGCGAGTTGCTAGGGGACCTCTCGGGATTCCTCTCCCGTCCATGCCGGGGCCTCAGTCCTTGTGTGGAGTCGGGGCCGGAACCTGAGGATTCCTCTCCAGTGTTGCCATGGATCTTGGGGTGCTTCTGAGTCTCCCCAGGGGAGTCAGGCCTCGTCTCGAGTGGGGGCATGCACGTGCGCTTTCCTCCCGACCTGCAGCAGTAGTGTCACGCTTCCAGTCACGTGAATCAAGGGATCTGTGGCTTTCCCTCGAGGCTGTCCCTCGAGGCTTTCCCACGAGGCTTTCCCACAGGTCTGTGCCACGAGCCACCTTGGTGTGAGTCGATCCTCGGCGTGAAAGACGAGCCGGTGAAGGGAAAAGTGGTTCCTCTGGAATGGACTGAGACATCTGGGGGACTCTTGGAATGGTGGCACGACCCTGGAGTTCCTCTCGCCGTTCCTGTTGAGAGGGCCTCCTCTTGAGATGCGACGGGAATGCCGGGAACACTTTCCCGAAGAAGCAGGGAAAGGATCCCTCATCTCGAGCTACGAGGCGGAAACGGGGCTCCTCTGTATGTGGGCTGGACCCTCGTGATTCCTCTCGAGTGGAGACGGGTATGTCGGGGAACTTCTTGATTTGCACCAAGGGTGTGAAGGACCCATTCGAAGTTCCAGAGGTGAGGTGTGATCAGCCTCGAGACGCCTCAGTGGAAATGGGCCTCATCTCGCCTGGAGGGGAGAACCTCCTGGATTTTTTCGAGTTGCGGCAGGTCTTCTCGAGTTACGACGGGGACCTCAGGGACCCGCTCTGGTGGACTCAGGAAAGGCCTGTCCCCATGCGAGTTGCTAGGGGCCCTCTCGGGATTCCTCTCCCGTCCATGCCGGGGCCTCTGTCCTTGTGTGGAGTCGGGGCCGGAACCTGAGGATTCCTTTTCAGTGTTGCCATGGATCTTGGGGTGCTTCTGATTCTCCCCAGGGGAGTCAGGCCTCGTCTCGTGTGGGGGCATGCACGTGCGCTTTCCTCCCGTGCTGCAGCAGTAGTGTCACGCTTCCTGTCACGTGGATCAAGGGATCTGTGGCTTTCCCTCGAGGCTGTCCCTCGAGGCTTTCCCACGAGGCTTTCCCACAGGGCTGTGCCACGTGGCACCTTGTTGTGAGTCGATCCTAGGCGTGAAAGACGAGCCGGTGAAGGGAAAAGAGGTTCCTCTGGAATGTACTGAGACATCTGGGGGACACTTGGAATGGTGGCACGACACTGGAGTTCCTCCTCTCCCGTCCATGCCTGGGCCTCAGTCCTTGTGTGGAGTGGGGGCCGGAACCTGAGGATTCCTCTCCAGTGTTGCCATGGATCTTGCGGTGCTTCTGAGTCTCCCCAGGGGAGTCAGGCCTCGTCTCGAGTGGGGGCATGCACGTGCGCTTTCCTCCCGAGCTGCAGCAGTACTGTCACGCTTCCTGTCACGTGGATCAAGGGATCTGTGGCTTTCCCTCGAGGCTGTCCCTCGAGGCTTTCCAACGAGGCTTTCCCACAGGGCTGTGCCACGTGCCACCTTGGTGTGAGTCGATCCTCGGCGTGAAAGACGAGCCGGTGAAGGGAAAAGAGGTTCCTCTGGAATGGACTGAGACATCTGGGGGACTCTTGGAATGGTGTCACGACCCTGGAGTTCATCTCGCCGTTCCTGTTGAGAGGGCCTCCTCTTGAGATGTGACGGGAACGCCGGGAACTCTTTCCCGACGAAGCAGGGAAAGGATCCCTCATCTCGAGCTACGAGGCAGAAACGGGGCTCCTCTGGATGTGGGCGGGACCCTCGTGATTCCTCTCGAGTGGAGACGGGTATGTCGGGGAACTTCTTGATTTGCACCAAGGGTGTGAAGGACCCTTGCGAAGTTCCAGAGGTGAGGTGTGATCAGCCTCGAGACGCCTCAGCGGAAATGGGCCTCATCTCGCCTGGAGGGGAGAACCTCCTGGATTTTCTCGAGTTGCGGCAGGTCTTCTCGAGTTACGACGGGGACCTCAGGGACCCGCTCTGGTGGCCTCAGGAAAGGCCAGTCCCCATGCGAGTTGCTTGGGGACCTCTCAGGAATCCTCTCCCGTCCATGCCGGGGCCTCAGTCCTTGTGTGGAGTCGGGGCCGGAACCTGAGGATTCCTATCCAGTGTTGCCATGGATCTTGGGGTGCTTCTGAGTCTCCCCAGGGGAGTCAGGCCTCGTCTCGAGTGGGGGCATGCACGTGCGCTTTCCTCCCGAGCTGCAGCAGTAGTGTCACGCTTCCTGTCACGTGGATCAAGGGATCTGTGGCTTTCCCTCGAGGCTGTCCCTCGAGGCTTTCCCACGAGGCTTTCCCACAGGGCTGTGCCACGTGCCACCTTGGTGTGAGTCGATCCTCGGCGTGAAAGACGAGCCGGTGAAGGGAAAAAAGGTTCCTCTGGAATGGACTGAGACATCTGGGGGACTCTTGGAATGGTGGCACGACCCTGGATTTCCTCTCGCCGTTCCTGTTGAGAGGGCCTCCTCTTGAGATGCGACGGGAACGCCGGGAACTCTTTCCCGACGAAGCAGGGAAAGGATCCCTCATCTCGAGCTACGAGGCGCAAACGGGGCTCCTCTGGATGTGGGTGGGACCTTCGTGATTCCTCTCGAGTGGAGACGGCTAGGTCGGGGAACTTCTGGATTTGCACCAAGGGTGTGAAGGAGCCTTTCGAAGTTCCAGAGGTGAGGTGTGATCAGCCTCGAGACGACTCAGCGGAAATGGGCCTCATCTCGCCTGGAGGGGAGAACCTCCTGGATTTCCTCGAGTTGCGGCAGGTCTTCTCGAGTTACGACGGGGAGCTCAGGGACCCGCTCTGGTGGCCTCAGGAAAGGCCAGTCCCCATGCGAGTTGCTAGGGGACCTCTCGGGATTCCTCTCCCGTCCATGCCGGGGCCTCAGTCCTTGTGTGGAGTCGGGGCCGGAACCTGAGGATTCCTCTCCAGTGTTGCCATGGATCTTGGGGTGCTTCTGAGTCTCCCCAGGGGAGTCAGGCCTCGTCTCGAGTGGGGGCATGCACGTGCGCTTTCCTCCCGAGCTGCAGCAGTAGTGTCACCCTTCCTGTCACGTGGATCAAGGGATCTGTGGCTTTCCCTCGAGGCTGTCCCTCGAGGCTTTCCCACGAGGCTTTCCCACAGGGCTGTGCCACGTGCCACCTTGGTGTGAGTCGATTCTCGGCGTGAAAGACGAGCCAGTGAAGGGAAAAGAGGTTCCTCTGGGACGGACTGAGATATCTGGGGGACTCTTGGAATGGTGGCACGACCCTGGAGTTCCTCTCGCCGTTCCTGTTGAGAGGGCCTCCTCTTGAGATGCGACGGGAACGCCAGGAACTCTTTCCCGACGAACCAGGGAAAGGATCCCTCATCTCGAGCTACGAGGCGGAAACGGGGCTCCTCTGGATGTGGGCGGGACCCTCGTGATTCCTCTCGAGTGGAGACGGGTATGTCGGGGAACTTCTTGATTTGCACCAAGGGTGTGAAGGACCCTTTCGAAGTTCCAGAGGTGAGGTGTGATCAGCCTCGAGACGCCTCAGCGGAAATGGGCCTCATCTCGCCTGGAGGGGAGAACCTCCTGGATTTTCTCGAGTTGCGGCAGGTCTTCTCGAGTTACGACGGGGACCTCAGGGACCCGCTCTGATGGCCTCAGGAAAGGCCAGTCCCCATGCGAGTTGGTAGGGGACCTCTCGGTTTTCCTCTCCCGTCCATGCCGGAGCCTCAGTCCTTTTGTGGAGTCGGGGCCGGAACCTGAGGATTCCTATCCAGTGTTGCCATGGATCTTGGGGTGCTTCTGAGTGTCCCCAGGGGAGTCAGGCCTCGTCTCGAGTGGGGGCATGCACGTGCGCTTTCCTCCCGAGCTGCAGCAGTAGTGTCATGCTTCCTGTCACGTGGATCAAGGGATCTGTGGCTTTCCCTCGAGGCTGTCCCTCGAGGCTTTCCCACGAGGCTTTCCCACAGGGCTGTGCCACGTGCCACCTTGGTGTGAGTCGATCCTCGGCGTGAAAGACGAGCCTGTGAAGGGAAAAGAGGTTCCTCTGGAACGGACTGAGACATCTGGGGGACTCTTGGAATGGTGGCACGACCCTGGAGTTCCTCTCGCCGTTCCTGTTGAGAGGGCCTCCTCTTGAGATGCGACGGGAACGCCGGGAACTCTTTCCCGACGAAGCAGGGAAAGGATCCCTCATCTCGAGCTACGAGGCGCAAACGGGGCTCCTCTGGATGTGGCGGGACCCTCGTGATTCCTCTCGAGTGGAGACGGCTAGGTCGGGGAACTTCTTGATTTGCACCAAGGGTGTGAAGGACCCTTTCGAAGTTCCAGAGGTGAGGTGTGATCAGCCTCGAGACGCCTCAGCGGAAATGGGCCTCATCTCGCCTGGAGGGGAGAACCTCCTGGATTTTCTCGAGTTCCGGCAGGTCTTCTCGAGTTACGACGGGGACCTCAGGGACCCGATCTGGTGGCCTCAGCAAAGTCCAGTCCCCAAGCGAGTTGCTAGGGGACCTCTCGGGATTCCTCTCCCGTCCATGCCGGGGCCTCAGTCCTTGTGTGGAGTCGGGGCCGGAACCTGAGGATTCCTATCCAGTGTTGCCATGGATCTTGGGGTGCTTCTGAGTGTCCCCAGGGGAGTCAGGCCTCGTCTCGAGTGGGGGCATGCACGTGCGCTTTCCTCCCGAGCTGCAGCAGTAGTGTCACGCTTCCTGTCACGTGGATCAAGGGATCTGTGGCTTTCCCTCGAGGCTGTCCCTCGAGGCTTTCCCACGAGGCTTTCCCACAGGGCTGTGCCACGTGCCACCTTGGTGTGAGTCGATCCTCGGCGTGAAAGACGAGCCGGTGAAGGGAAAAGAGGTTCCTCTGGAACGGACTGAGACATCTGGGGGACTCTTCCAATGGTGGCACGACCCTGGAGTTCCTCTCGCCGTTCCTGTTGAGAGGGCCTCCTCTTGAAATGCGACGGGAACGCCGGGAACTCTTTCCCGACGAAGCAGGGAAAGGATCCCTCATCTCGAGCTACGAGGCGGAAACGGGGCTCCTCTGGATGTGGGCGGGACCCTCGTGATTCCTCTCGAGTGGAGACGGGTATGTCGGGGAACTTCTTGATTTGCACCAAGGGTGTGAAGGACCCTTTCGAAGTTCCAGAGGCGAGGTGTGATCAGCCTCGAGACGCTTCAGCGGAAATGGGCCTCATCTCGCCTGGAGGGGAGAACCTTCTGGATTTTCTCGAGTTGCGCCAGGTCTTCTCGAGTTAGGACGGGGACCTCAGGGACCCGCTCTGTTGGCCTCAGGAAAGGCCAGTCCCCATGCGAGTTGCTAGGGGACCTCTCGGGATTCCTCTCGCGTCCATGCCGGGGCCTCAGTCCTTGTGTGGAGTCGGGGCCGGAACCTGAGGATTCCTCTCCAGTGTTGCCATGGATCTTGGGGTGCTTCTGAGTCTCCCCAGGGGAGTCAGGCCTCATCTCGATTTGGGGCATGCACGTGCGCTATCCTTCCGAGTTGCAGCAGTAGTGTCACGCTTCCTGTCACGTGGATCAAGGTATCTGTGGCTTTCCATCGAGGCTGTCCCTCGAGGCTTTCCCACGAGTCTTCCCACAGGGCTGTGCCACGTGCCACCTTGGTGTGAGTCGATCCTCGGCGTGAAAGACGAGCCGGTGAAGGGAAAAGAGGTTCCTCTGGAACGGACTGAGATATCTGGGGGACTCTTGGAATGGTGGCACGACCCTGGAGTTCCTCTCGCTGTTCCTGTTGAGAGGGCCTCCTCTTGAGATGCGATGGGAAGGCCGGGAACTCTTTCCCGACGAAGCAGGGAAAGGATCCCTCATCTCGAGCTACGAGGCGGAAACGGGGCTCCTCTGGATGTGGGCGGGACCCTCGTGATTCCTCTCGAGTGGAGACGGTTATGTCGGGGAACTTCTTGATTTGCACCAAGGGTGTGAAGAAGCCTTTCGAAGTTCCAGATGTGAGGTGTGATCAGCCTCGAGACGCCTCAGCGGAAATGGGCCTCATCTCCCCTGGAGGGGAGAACCTCTTGGATTTTCTCGAGTTGCGGCAGGTCTTCTCGACTTACGACGGGGACCTCAGGGACCCGCTCTGGTGGCCTCAGGAAAGGCCAGTCCCCATGCGAGTTGCTTGGGGACCTCTCAGGATTCCTGTCCCGTCCATGCCGGGGCCTCAGTCCTTGTGTGGAGTCGGGGCCGGAACCTGAGGATTCCTCTCCAGTGTTGCCATGGATCTTGGGGTGCTTCTGAGTCTCCCCAGGGGAGTCAGGCCTCGTCTCGAGTGGGGGCATGCACGTGCGCTTTCCTCCCGAGCTGCAGCAGTAGTGTCACGCTTCCTGTCACGTGGATCAAGGGATCTGTGGCTTTCCCTCGAGGCTGTCCCTCGAGGCTTTCCCACGAGGCTTTCCCACAGGGCTGTGCCACGTGCCACCTTGGTGTGAGTCGATCCTCGGTGTGAAAGACGAGCCGGTGAAGGGAAAAGAGGTTCCTCTGGAATAGACTGAAACATCTGGGGGACTCTTGGAATGGTGGCACGACCCTGGATTACCTCTCGCCGTTCCTGTTGAGAGGGCCTCCTCTTGAGATTCGACGGGAACGCCGGGAACTCTTTCCCGACGAAGCAGGGAAAGGATCCCTCATCTCGAGCTACGAGGCGCAAACGGGGCTCCTCTGGATGTGGGTGGGACCTTCGTGATTCCTCTCGAGTGGAGACGGCTAGGTCGGGGAACTTCTGGATTTGCACCAAGGGTGTGAAGGACCCTTTCGAAGTTCCAGAGGTGAGGTGTGATCAGCCTCGAGACGCCTCAGTGGAAATGGGCCTCATCTCGCCTGGAGGGGAGAACCTCCTGGATTTCCTCGAGTTGTGGCAGGTCTTCTCGAGTTACGACGGGGAGCTCAGGGACCCGCTCTGGTGGCCTCAGGAAAGGCCAGTCCCCATGCGAGTTGCTAGGGGACCTCTCGGGATTCCTCTACCGTCCATGCCGGGGCCTCAGTCCTTGTGTGGAGTCGGGGCCGGAACCTGAGGATTCCTCTCCAGTGTTGCCATGGATCTTGGGGTGCTTCTGAGTCTCCCCAGGGGAGTCAGGCCTCGTCTCGAGTGGGGGCATGCACGTGCGCTTTCCTCCCGAGCTGCAGCAGTAGTGTCACGCTTCCTGTCACGTGGATCAAGGGATCTGTGGCTTTCCCTCGAGGCTGTCCCTCGAGGCTTTCCCACGAGGCTTTCCCACAGGGCTGTGCCACGTGCCACCTTGGTGTGAGTCGATCCTCGGCGTGAAAGACGAGCCGGTGAAGGGAAAAGAGGTTCCTCTGGAACGGACTGAGACATCTGGGGGACTCTTGGAATGGTGGCACGACCCTGGAGTTCCTCTCGCCGTTCCTGTTGAGAGGGCCTCCTCTTGAGATGCGACGGGAACGCCGGGAACTCTTTCCCGACGAAGCAGGGAAAGGATCCCTCATCTCGAGCTACGAGGCGCAAACGGGGCTCCTCTGGATGTGGCGGGACCCTCGTGATTCCTCTCGAGTGGAGACGGCTAGGTCGGGGAACTTCTTGATTTGAACCAAGGGTGTGAAGGACCCTTTCGAAGTTCCAGAGGTGAGGTGTGATCAGCCTCGAGACGCCTCAGCGGAAATGGGCCTCATCTCGCCTGGAGGGGAGAACCTCCTAGATTTTCTCGAGTTGCGGCAGGTCTTCTCGAGTTACGACGGGGACCTCAGGGACCCGATCTGGTGGCCTCAGGAAAGTCCAGTCCCCATGCGAGTTTCTAGGGGACCTCTCGGGATTCCTCTCGCGTCCATGCCGGGGCCTCAGTCCTTGTGTGGAGTCGGGGCCGGAACCTGAGGATTCCTCTCCAGTGTTGCCATGGATCTTGGGGTGCTTCTGAGTCTCCCCAGGGGAGTCAGGCCTCGTCTCGAGTGGGGGCATGCACGTGCGCTTTCCTCCCGAGCTGCAGCAGTAGTGTCACGCTTCCTGTCACGTGGATCAAGGGATCTGTGGCTTTCCCTCGAGGCTGTCTCTCGAGGCTTTCCCACGAGGCTTTCCCACAGGGCTGTGCCACGTGCCACCATGGTGGGAGTCGATCCTCGGCGTGAAAGACGAGCCGGTTAAGGGAAAAGAGGTTCCTCTGGAACGGACTGAGACACCTGGGGGACTCTTGGAATGGTGGCACGACCCTGGAGTTCCTCTCGCCGTTCCTGTTGAGAGGGCCTCCTCTTGAGATGCGACGGGATCGCCGGGAACTCTTTCCCGACGAAGCAGGGAAAGGATCCCTCATCTCGAGCTACGAGGCGCAAACGGGGCTCCTCTGGATGTGGCGGGACCCTCGTGATTCCTCTCGAGTGGAGACGGCTAGGTCGGGGAACTTCTTGATTTGCACCAAGGGTGTGAAGGACCCTTTCGAAGTTCCAGAGGTGAGGTGTGATCAGCCTCGAGACGCCTCAGCGGAAATGGGCCTCATCTCGCCTGGAGGGGAGAACCTCTTGGATTTTCTAGAGTTGCGGCAGGTCTTCTCGACTTACGACGGGGACCTCAGGGACCCGCTCTGGTGGCCTCAGGAAAGGCCAGTCCCCATGCGAGTTTCTAGGGGACCTCTCGGGATTCCTCTCGCGTCCATGCCGGGGCCTCAGTCCTTGTGTGGAGTCGGGGCCGGAACCTGAGGATTCCTCTCCAGTGTTGCCATGGATCTTGGGGTGCTTCTGAGTCTCCCCAGGGGAGTCAGGCCTCGTCTCGAGTGGGGGCATGCACGTGCGCTTTCCTCCCGAGCTGCAGCAGTAGTGTCACGCTTCCTGTCACGTGGATCAAGGGATCTGTGGCTTTCCCTCGAGGCTGTCCCTCGAGGCTTTCCCACGAGGCTTTCCCACAGGGCTGTGCCACGTGCCACCTTGGTGTGAGTCGATCCTCGGCGTGAAAGACGAGCCGGTGAAGGGAAAAGAGGTTCCTCTGGAATAGACTGAAACATCTGGGGGACTCTTGGAATGGTGGCACGACCCTGGATTACCTCTCGCCGTTCCTGTTGAGAGGGCCTCCTCTTGAGATTCGACGGGAACGCCGGGAACTCTTTCCCGACGAAGCAGGGAAAGGATCCCTCATCTCGAGCTACGAGGCGCAAACGGGGCTCCTCTGGATGTGGGTGGGACCTTCGTGATTCCTCTCGAGTGGAGACGGCTAGGTCGGGGAACTTCTGGATTTGCACCAAGGGTGTGAAGGACCCTTTCGAAGTTCCAGAGGTGAGGTGTGATCAGCCTCGAGACGCCTCAGTGGAAATGGGCCTCATCTCGCCTGGAGGGGAGAACCTCCTGGATTTCCTCGAGTTGTGGCAGGTCTTCTCGAGTTACGACGGGGAGCTCAGGGACCCGCTCTGGTGGCCTCAGGAAAGGCCAGTCCCCATGCGAGTTGCTAGGGGACCTCTCGGGATTCCTCTACCGTCCATGCCGGGGCCTCAGTCCTTGTGTGGAGTCGGGGCCGGAACCTGAGGATTCCTCTCCAGTGTTGCCATGGATCTTGGGGTGCTTCTGAGTCTCCCCAGGGGAGTCAGGCCTCGTCTCGAGTGGGGGCATGCACGTGCGCTTTCCTCCCGAGCTGCAGCAGTATTGTCACGCTTCCTGTCACGTGGATCAAGGGATCTGTGGCTTTCCCTCGAGGCTGTCCCTCGAGGCTTTCCCACGAGGCTTTCCCACAGGGCTGTGCCACGTGCCACCTTGGTGTGAGTCGATTCTCGGCGTGAAAGACGAGCCAGTGAAGGGAAAAGAGGTTCCTCTGGAACGGACTGAGATATCTGGGGGACTCTTGGAATGGTGGCACGACCCTGGAGTTCCTCTCGCCGTTCCTGTTGAGAGGGCCTCCTCTTGAGATGCGACGGGAACGCCGATAACTCTTTCCCGACGAAGCAGGGAAAGGATCCCTCATCTCGAGCTACGAGGCGGAAACGGGGCTCCTCTGGATGTGGGCGGGACCCTCGTGATTCCTCTCGAGTGGAGACGGGTATGTCGGGGAACTTCTTGATTTGCACCAAGGGTGTGAAGGAGCCTTTCGAAGTTCCAGAGGTGAGGAGTGATCAGCCTCGAGACGCCTCAGCGGAAATGGGCCTCATCTCGCCTGGAGGGGAGAACTTCCTGGATTTTCTCGGGTTGCGGCATGTCTTCTCGAGTTACGACGGGGACCTCAGGGACCCGCTCTGGTGGCCTCAGGAAAGGCCAGTCCCCATGCGAGTTGCTAGGGGACCTCTCGGGATTCCTCTCCCGTCCATGCCGGAGCCTCAGTCCTTGTGTGGAGTCGGGGCCGGAACCTGAGGATTCCTCTCCAGTGTTGCCATGGATCTTGGGGTGCTTCTGAGTCTCCCCAGGGGAGTCAGGCCTCGTCTCGAGTGGGGGCATGCACGTGCGCTTTCCTCCCGAGCTGCAGCAGTAGTGTCACGCTTCCTGTCACGTGGATCAAGGGATCTGTGGCTTTCCCTCGAGGCTGTCCCTCGAGGCTTTCCCACGAGGCTTTCCCACAGGGCTGTGCCACGTGCCACCTTGGTGTGAGTCGATCCTCGGCGTGAAAGACGAGCCGGTGAAGGGAAAAGAGGTTCCTCTGGAACGGACTGAGACATCTGGGGGACTCTTGGAATGGTGGCACGACCCTGGAGTTCCTCTCGCCGTTCCTGTTGAGAGGGCCTCCTCTTGAGATGCGACGGGAACGCCGGGAACTCTTTCCCGACGAAGCAGGGAAAGGATCCCTCATCTCGAGCTACGAGGCGCAAACGGGGCTCCTCTGGATGTGGCGGGACCCTCGTGATTCCTCTCGAGTGGAGACGGCTAGGTCGGGGAACTTCTTGATTTGAACGAAGGGTGTGAAGGACCCTTTCGAAGTTCCAGAGGTGAGGTGTGATCAGCCTCGAGACGCCTCAGCGGAAATGGGCCTCATCTCGCCTGGAGGGGAGAACCTCCTGGATTTCCTCGAGTTGCGGCAGGTCTTCTCGAGTTACGACGGGGACCTCAGGGACCCGATCTGGTGGCCTCAGGAAAGTCCAGTCCCCATGCGAGTTGCTAGGGGACCTCTCGGGATTCCTCTCCCGTCCATGCCGGGGCCTCAGTCCTTGTGTGGAGTCGGGGCCGGAACCTGAGGATTCCTCTCCAGTGTTGCCATGGATCTTGGGGTGCTTCTGAGTGTCCCCAGGGGAGTCAGGCCTCGTCTAGAGTGGGGGCATGCACGTGCGCTTTCCTCCCGAGCTGCAGCAGTAGTGTCACGCTTCCTGTCACGTGGATCAAGGGATCTGTGGCTTTCCCTCGAGGCTGTCTCTCGAGGCTTTCCCACGAGGCTTTCCCACAGGGCTGTGACACGTGCCACCTTGGTGGGAGTCGATCCTCGGCGTGAAAGACGAGCCGGTTAAGGGAAAAGAGGTTCCTCTGGAACGGACTGAGACACCTGGGGGACTCTTGGAATGGTGGCACGACCCTGGAGTTCCTCTCGCCGTTCCTGTTGAGAGGGCCTCCTCTTGAGATGCGACGGGATCGCCGGGAACTCTTTCCCGACGAAGCAGGGAAAGGATCCCTCATCTCGAGCTACGAGGCGCAAACGGGGCTCCTCTGGATGTGGCGGGACCCTCGTGATTCCTCTCGAGTGGAGACGGCTAGGTCGGGGAACTTCTTGATTTGCACCAAGGGTGTGAAGGACCCTTTCGAAGTTCCAGAGGTGAGGTGTGATCAGCCTCGAGACGCCTCAGCGGAAATGGGCCTCATCTCGCCTGGAGGGGAGAACCTCTTGGATTTTCTAGAGTTGCGGCAGGTCTTCTCGACTTACGACGGGGACCTCAGGGACCCGCTCTGGTGGCCTCAGGAAAGGCCAGTCACCATGCGAGTTGCTAGGGGACCTCTCGGGATTCCTCTCGCGTCCATGCCGGGGCCTCAGTCCTTGTGTGGAGTCGGGGCCGGAACCTGAGGATTCCTCTCCAGTGTTGCCATGGATCTTGGGGTGCTTCTGAGTCTCCCCAGGGGAGTCAGGCCTCGTCTCGAGTGGGGCATGCACGTGCGCTTTCCTCCCGATCTGCAGCAGTAGTGTCACGCTTCCTGTCACGTGGATCAAGGGATCTGTGGCTTTCCCTCGAGGCTGTCCCTCGAGGCTTTCCCACGAGGCTTTCCCACAGGGCTGTGCCACGTGCCACCTTGGTGTGAGTCGATCCTCGGCGTGAAAGACGAGCCGGTGAAGGGAAAAGAGTTGCCTCTGGAACGAACTGAGATATCTGGGGGACTCTTGGAATGGTGGCACGACCCTCGAGTTCCTCTCGCCGTTCCTGTTGAGAGGGCCTCCTCTTGAGATGCGACGGGAACGCCGGGAACTCTTTCCCGACGAAGCAGGGAAAGGATCCCTCTTCTCGAGCTACGAGGCGGAAACGGGGCTCCTCTGGATGTGGGCGGGACCCTCGTGTTTCCCCTCGAGTGGAGACGGGTATGTCGGGGAACTTCTTGATTTGCACCAAGGGTGTGAAGGACCCTTTCGAAGTTCCAGAGGTGAGGTGTGATCAGCCTCGAGACGCCTCAGCGGAAATGGGCCTCATCTCGCCTGGAGGGGAGAACCTCCTGGATTTTCTCGAGTTGCGGCAGGTCTTCTCGAGTTACGACGGGGACCTCAGGGACCCGCTCTGGTGGCCTCAGGAAAGGCCAGTCCCCATGCGAGTTGCTTGGGGACCTCTCAGGATTCCTGTCCCGTCCATGCCGGGGCCGCAGTCCTTGTGTGGAGTCGGGGCCGAAACCTGAGGATTCCTCTCCAGTGTTGCCATGGATCTTGGGGTGCTTCTGAGTCTCCCCAGGGGAGTCAGGCCTCGTCTCGAGTGGGGGCATGCACGTGCGCTTTCCTCCCGAATTGAAGCAGTAGTGTCACGCTTCCTGTCACGTGGATCAAGGGATCTGTGGCTTTCCCTCGAGGCTGTCCCTCGAGGCTTTCCCACGAGGCTTTCCCACAGGGCTGTGCCACGTGCCACCTTGGTGTGAGTCGATCCTCGGCGTGAAAGACGAGCCGGTGAAGGGAAAAGAGGTTCCTCTGGAATGGACTGAGACATCTGGGGGACTCTTGGAATGGTGGCACGACCCTGGATTTCCTCTCGCCGTTCCTGTTGAGAGGGCCTCCTCTTGAGATGCGACGGGAACGCCGGGAACTCTTTCCCGACGAAGCAGGGAAAGGATCCCTCATCTCGAGCTACGAGGCGCAAACGGGGCTCCTCTGGATGTGGGTGGGACCTTCGTGATTCCACTCGAGTGGAGACGGCTAGGTCGGGGAACTTCTGGATTTGCACCAAGGGTGTGAAGGACCCTTTCGAAGTTCCAGAGGTGAGGTGTGATCAGCCTCGAGACGCCTCAGTGGAAATGGGCCTCATCTCGCCTGGAGGGGAGAACCTCCTGGATTTCCTCGAGTTGCGGCAGGTCTTCTCGAGTTACGACGGGGAGCTCAGGGACCCGCTCTGGTGGCCTCAGGAAAGGCCAGTCCCCATGCGAGTTGCTAGGGGACCTCTCGGGATTCCTCTCCCGTCCATGCCGGGGCCTCAGTCCTTGTGTGGAGTCGGGGCCTGAACCTGAGGATTCCTCTCCAGTGTTGCCATGGATCTTGGGGTGCTTCTGAGTCTCCCCAGGGGAGTCAGGCCTCGTCTCGAGTGGGGGCATGCACGTGCGCTTTCCTCCCGAGCTGCAGCAGTAGTGTCACGCTTCCTGTCACGTGGATCAAGGGATCTGTGGCTTTCCCTCGAGGCTGTCCCTCGAGGCTTTCCCACGAGGCTTTCCCACAGGGCTGTGCCACGTGCCACCTTGGTGTGAGTCGATTCTCGGCGTGAAAGACGAGCCAGTGAAGGGAAAAGAGGTTCCTCTGGAACGGACTGAGATATCTGGGGGACTCTTGGAATGGTGGCACGACCCTGGAGTTCCTCTCGCCGTTCCTGTTGAGAGGGCCTCCTCTTGAGATGCGACGGGAACGCCGATAACTCTTTCCCGACGAAGCAGGGAAAGGATCCCTCATCTCGAGCTACGAGGCGGAAACGGGGCTCCTCTGGATGTGGGCGGGACCCTCGTGATTCCTCTCGAGTGGAGACGGGTATGTCGGGGAACTTCTTGATTTGCACCAAGGGTGTGAAGGAGCCTTTCGAAGTTCCAGAGGTGAGGTGTGATCAGCCTCGAGACGCCTCAGCGGAAATGGGCCTCATCTCGCCTGGAGGGGAGAACCTCCTGGATTTTCTCGGGTTGCGGCATGTCTTCTCGAGTTACGACGGGGACCTCAGGGACCCGCTCTGGTGGCCTCAGGAAAGGCCAGTCCCCATGCGAGTTGCTAGGGGACCTCTCGGGATTCCTCTCCCGTCCATGCCGGAGCCTCAGTCCTTGTGTGGAGTCGGGGCCGGAACCTGAGGATTCCTATCCAGTGTTGCCATGGATCTTGGGGTGCTTCTGAGTCTCCCCAGGGGAGTCAGGCCTCGTCTCGAGTGGGGGCATGCACGTGCGCTTTCCTCCCGAGCTGCAGCAGTAGTGTCACGCTTCCTGTCACGTGGATCAAGGGATCTGTGGCTTTCCCTCGAGGCTGTCCCTCGAGGCTTTCCCACGAGGCTTTCCCACAGGGCTGTGCCACGTGCCACCTTGGTGTGAGTCGATCCTCGGCGTGAAAGACGAGCCGGTGAAGGGAAAAGAGGTTCCTCTGGAACGGACTGAGACATCTGGGGGACTCTTGGAATGGTGGCACGACCCTGGAGTTCCTCTCGCCGTTCCTGTTGAGAGGGCCTCCTCTTGAGATGCGACGGGAACGCCGGGAACTCTTTCCCGACGAAGCAGGGAAAGGATCCCTCATCTCGAGCTACGAGGCGCAAACGGGGCTCCTCTGGATGTGGCGGGACCCTCGTGATTCCTCTCGAGTGGAGACGGCTAGGTCGGGGAACTTCTTGATTTGCACCAAGGGTGTGAAGGACCCTTTCGAAGTTCCAGAGGTGAGGTGTGATCAGCCTCGAGACGCCTCAGCGGAAATGGGCCTCATCTCGCCTGGAGGGGAGAACCTCCTAGATTTTCTCGAGTTGCGGCAGGTCTTCTCGAGTTACGACGGGGACCTCAGGGACCCGATCTGGTGGCCTCAGGAAAGTCCAGTCCCCATGCGAGTTTCTAGGGGACCTCTCGTGATTCCTCTCCCGTCCATGCCGGGGCCTCAGTCCTTGTGTGGAGTCGGGGCCGGAACCTGAGGATTCCTCTCCAGTGTTGCCATGGATCTTGGGGTGCTTCTGAGTCTCCCCAGGGGAGTCATGCCTCGTCTCGAGTGGGGGCATGCACGTGCACTTTCCTCCCGAGCTGCAGCAGTAGTGTCACGCTTCCTGTCACGTGGATCAAGGGATCTGTGGCTTTCCCTCGAGGCTGTCCCTCGAGGCTTTCCCACGAGGCTTTCCCACAGGGCTGTGCCACGTGCCACCTTGGTGTGAGTCGATCCTCGGCGTGAAAAACGAGCCGGTGAAGGGAAAAGAGGTTCCTCTGGAACGGACTGAGACATCTGGGGGACTCTTGGAATGGTGGCACGACCCTGGAGTTCCTCTCGCCGTTCCTGTTTAGAGGGCCTCCTCTTGAGATGCGACGGGAACGCCGGGAACTCTTTCCCGACGAAGCAGGGAAAGGATCCCTCATCTCGAGCTACGAGGCGCAAACGGGACTCCTCTGGATGTGGCGGGACCCTCGTGATTCCTCTCGAGTGGAGACGGCTAGGTCGGGGAACTTCTTGATTTGCACCAAGGGTGTGAAGGACCCTTTCGAAGTTCCAGAGGTGAGGTGTGATCAGCCTCGAGACGCCTCAGCGGAAATGGGCCTCATCTCGCCTGGAGGGGAGAACCTCCTAGATTTTCTCGAGTTGCGGCAGGTCTTCTCGAGTTACGACGGGGACCTCAGGGACCCGCTCTGGTGGCCTCAGGAAAGGCCAGTCCCCATGCGAGTTGCTAGGGGACCTCTCGGGATTCCTCTCCCGTCCATGCCGGGGCCTCAGTCCTTGTGTGGAGTCGGGGCCGGAACCTGAGGATTCCTCTCCAGTGTTGCCATGGATCTTGGGGTGCTTCTGAGTCTCCCCAGGGGAGTCAGGCCTCGTCTCGAGTGGGGGCATGCACGTGCACTTTCCTCCCGAGCTGCAGCAGTAGTGTCACGCTTCCTGTCACGTGGATCAAGGGATCTGTGGCTTTCCCTCGAGGCTGTCCCTCGAGGCTTTCCCACGAGTCTTTCCCACAGGGCTGTGCCACGTGCCACCTTGGTGTGAGTCGATCCTCGGCGTGAAAAACGAGCCGGTGAAGGGAAAAGAGGTTCCTCTGGAACGGACTGAGACATCTGGGGGACTCTTGGAATGGTGGCACGACCCTGGAGTTCCTCTCGCCGTTCCTGTTGAGAGGGCCTCCTCTTGAGATGCGACGGGAACGCCGGGAACTCTTTCCCGACGAAGCAGGGAAAGGATCCCTCATCTCGAGCTACGAGGCGCAAACGGGGCTCCTCTGGATGTGGCGGGACCCTCGTGATTCCTCTCGAGTGGAGACGGCTAGGTCGGGGAACTTCTTGATTTGCACCAAGGGTGTGAAGGACCCTTTCGAAGTTCCAGAGGTGAGGTGTGATCAGCCTCGAGACGCCTCAGCGGAAATGGGCCTCATCTCGCCTGGAGGGGAGAACCTCCTGGATTTTCTCGAGTTGCGGCAGGTCTTCTCGAGTTACGACGGGGACCTCAGGGACCCGCTCTGGTGGCCTCAGGAAAGGCCAGTCCCCATGCGAGTTGCTAGGGGACCTCTCGGGATTCCTCTCCCGTCCATGCCGGAGCCTCAGTCCTTGTGTGGAGTCGGGGCCGGAACCTGAGGATTCCTATCCAGTGTTGCCATGGATCTTGGGGTGCTTCTGAGTCTCCCCAGGGGAGTCAGGCCTCGTCTCGAGTGGGGGCATGCACGTGCGCTTTCCTCCCGAGCTGCAGCAGTAGTGTCACGCTTCCTGTCACGTGGATCAAGGGATCTGTGGCTTTCCCTCGAGGCTGTCCCTCGAGGCTTTCCCACGAGGCTTTCCCACAGGGCTGTGCCACGTGCCACCTTGTTGTGAGTCGATCCTCGGCGTGAAAGATGAGCCGGTGAAGGGAAAAGAGGTTCTTCTGGAACGGACTGAGACATCTGGGGGACTCTTGGAATGGTGGCACGACCCTGGAGTTCCTCTCGCCGTTCCTGTTGAGAGGGCCTCCTCTTGAGATGCGACGGGAATGCCGGGAACTCTTTCCCGACGAAGCAGGGAAAGGATCCCTCATCTCGAGCTACGAGGCGCAAACGGGGCTCCTCTGGATGTGGCGGGACCCTCGTGATTCCTCTCGAGTGGAGAGGGCTAGGTCGGGGAACTTGTTGATTTGCACCAAGGGTGTGAAGGACCCTTTCGAGGTTCCAGAGGTGAGGTGTGATCAGCCTCGAGACGCCTCAGCGGAAATGGGCCTCATCTCGCCTGGAGGGGAGAACCTCCTGGATTTTCTCGAGTTGCGGCAGGTCTTCTCGAGTTACGACGGGGACCTCAGGGACCCGATCTGGTGGCCTCAGCAAAGTCCAGTCCCCATGCGAGTTGCTAGGGGACCTCTCGGGATTCCTCTCCCGTCCATGCCGGGGCCTCAGTCCTTGTGTGGAGTCGGGGCCGGAACCTGAGGATTCCTCTCCAGTGTTGCCATGGATCTTGGGGTGCTTCTGAGTGTCTCCAGGGGAGTCAGGCCTCGTCTCGAGTGGGGGCATGCACGTGCGCTTTCCTCCCGAGCTGCAGCAGTAGTGTCACGCTTCCTGTCACGTGGATCAAGGGATCTGTGGCTTTCCCTCGAGGCTGTCCTTCGAGGCTTTCCCACGAGGCTTTCCCACAGGGCTGTGCCACGTGCCACCTTGGTGTGAGTCGATCCTCGGCGTGAAAGACGAGCCGGTTAAGGGAAAAGAGGTTCCTCTGGAACGGACTGAGACATCTGGGGGACTCTTGGAATGGTAGCACGACCCTGGAGTTCCTCTCGCCGTTCCTGTTGAGAGGGCCTCCTCTTGAGATGCGACGGGAACGCCGGGAACTCTTTCCCGACGAAGCAGGGAAAGGATCCCTCATCTCGAGCTACGAGGCGGAAACGGGGCTCCTCTGGATGTGGGCGGGACCCTCGTGATTCCTCTCGAGTGGAGACGGGTATGTTGGGGAACTTCTTGATTTGCACCAAGTGTTGAAGGACCCTTTCGAAGTTCCAGAGGTGAGGTGTAATCAGCCTCGAGACGCCTCAGCGGAAATGGACCTCATCTCGCCTGGAGGGGAGAACCTCCTGGATTTTCTCGAGTTGCGGCAGGTCTTCCCGAGTACGAATGGGACCTCAGGGACCCGCTCTGGTGGCCTCAGGAAAGGCCAGTCCCTTGCAAGTTGCTAGGGGACCTCTCGGAATTTCTCTCCCGTCCATGCTGGGGCCTCAGTCCTTGTGTGGAATCGGGGCCGGAACCTGAGGATTCCTCTCCAGTGTTGCCATGGATCTTGGGGTGCTTCTGAGTCTCCCCAGGGGATTCAGGACTCGTCTCGAGTAGGGCAACACGTGCACTTTCCTCCCGAGCTGCAGCAGTAGTGTCATGCTTCCTGTCACCTGGATCAAGGGATCTGTGGCTTTCCCTCGAGGCTGTCCCTCGAGGCTGTCCCTCGAGGCTTTCCCACAGGGCTGTGCCACGTGCCAGCTTGGTGGGAGTCGATCCTCGGCGTGAAAGACGAGCCGGTGAAGGGAAAAGAGGTTCCTCTGGAATGGACTGAGATATCTGGGGGACTCTTGGAGTGGTGGCTCGACCCTGGAGTTCCTCTCGCCATTCCTGTTGAGAGGGCCTCCTCTTGAGATGCGACGGGAAAGCCGGGAACTCTTTCCCGACGAAGCAGGGAAAGGATCCCTCATCTCGAGCTACGAGGCGGAAACGGGGCTCCTCTGGATGTGGGCGGGTCCCTCGTGATTCCTCTCGAGTGGAGACGGGTATGTCGGGGAACTTCTTGATTTGCACCAAGGGTGTGAAGGACCCTTGCGAAGTTCCAGAGGTGAGGTGTGATCAGCCTCGAGACGCCTCAGCGGAAATGGGCCTCATCTCGCCTGGAGGGGATAACCTCCTGGAATTTGTCGAGTTGCAGCAGGTCTTCTCGAGTTACGACGGGGACCTCAGGGACCCGCTCTGGTGGCCTCAGGAAAGGCCAGTCCCCATGCGAGTTGCTAGGGGCCATCTCGGGATCCCTCTCCCGTCCATGCCGGGCCTTAAGAACTTGTGTGGAGTCAGGGCCGGAACCTGAGGATTCCTCTCCAGTGTTGCCATGGATCTTGGGGTGCTTCTGAGTTTCCCCAGGGGAGTCAGGCCTCGTCTCGAGTGGGGGCATGCACGTGCGTTTCCTCCCGAGATGTAGCAGTAGTGTCACGCTTCCTGTCACGTGGATCAAGGGATCTGTGGCTTTCCCTCGAGGCTGTCCCTCGAGGCTTTCCCACGAGGCTTTCCCACGAGGCTTTCCCACATGGATGTGTCACGTGCCACCTTGGTGTGAGTTGATCCTCGGCGTGAAAGAGGAGCCGGTGAAGGGAAAAGAGGTTCCTCTGGAATGGACTGAGACATCTGGGGGACTCTTGGAATGGTGGCACGACCTTGGAGTTCCTCTCGCCTTTCCTGTTGAGAGGGCCTCCTCTTGAGATGCGACGGGAACGCCGGGAACTCTTTCTCGATGAAGCAGTGAAAGGATCCCTCATCTCGAGCTACGAGGTGGAAACGGGGCTCCTCTGGATGTGGGCGGGACCCTCGTGTTTCCTCTCGAGTGGAGACGGGTATGTCGGGGAACTTCTTGATTTGCACCAAGGGTGTGAAGAACCCTTGCGAAGTTCCAGAGATGAGGTGTGATCAGCCTCGAGACGCCTCAGCGGAAATCGGCCTCATCTCGCCTGGAGGGGAGAACCTCCTGGATTTTCTCGAGTTGCGGCAGGTCTTCTCGAGTTACGACGGGGACCTCAGGGACCCGCTCTGGTGGCCTCAGGAAAGGCCAGTCCCCATGCGAGTTGCTAGGGGCCATCTCGGGATTCCTCTCCCGTCCATGCCGGGGCTTAAGACCTTGTGTGGAGTCGGGGCCGGAACCTGAGGATTCCTCTCCAGTGTTGCCATGGATCTTGGGGTGCTTTTGAGTCTCCCCAGGGGAGTCAGGCCTCGTCTCGAGTGGGGGCATGCACGTGCGCTTTCCTCCCGAGCTGCAGCAGTAGTGTCACGCTTCCTGTCACGTGGATCAAGGCATCTGTGGTTTCCCTCGAGGCTTTCGCTCGAGGCTTTCCCACGAGGCTTTCCTACAGGGCTGTGTCACGTGCCACCTTGGTGTGAGTCGATCCTCGGCGTGAAAGACGAGCCGGTGAAGGGAAAAGAGGTTCCTCTGGAATGGACTGAGACATCTGGGGAACTCTTGGAATGGTGGCACGACCATGGAGTTCCTCTCGTCGATCCTCTTGAGAGGGCCTCCTCTTGAGATGCGACGGGAACGCAAGGAAATCTTTCCGGACGAAGCAGGGAAAGGATCCCTCATCTCGAGCTACGATGCGAAACGGGGCTCCTCTGGATGTGGGCGGGACCCTCGTGTTTCCTCTCGAGTGGAGACGGGTATGTCGGGGAACTTCTTGATTTGCACCAAGGGTGTGAAGAACCCTTGCGAAGTTCCAGAGATGAGGTGTGATCAGCCTCGAGACGCCTCAGCGGAAATCGGCCTCATCTCGCCTGGAGGGGAGAACCTCCTGGATTTTCTCGAGTTGCGGCAGGTCTTCTCGAGTTACGACGGGGACCTCAGGGACCCGCTCTGGTGGCCTCAGGAAAGGCCAGTCCCCATGCGAGTTGCTAGGGGCCATCTCGGGATTCCTCTCCCGTCCATGCCGGGGCTTAAGACCTTGTGTGGAGTCGGGGCCGGAACCTGAGGATTCCTCTCCAGTGTTGCCATGGATCTTGGGGTGCTTTTGAGTCTCCCCAGGGGAGTCAGGCCTCGTCTCGAGTGGGGGCATGCACGTGCGCTTTCCTCCCGAGCTGCAGCAGTAGTGTCACGCTTCCTGTCACGTGGATCAAGGCATCTGTGGTTTCCCTCGAGGCTTTCGCTCGAGGCTTTCCCACGAGGCTTTCCCACAGGGCTGTGTCACGTGCCACCTTGGTGTGAGTCGATCCTCGGCGTGAAAGACGAGCCGGTGAAGGGAAAAGAGGTTCCTCTGGAATGGACTGAGACATCTGGGGAACTCTTGGAATGGTGGCACGACCCTGGAGTTCCTCTCGTCGATCCTCTTGAGAGGGCCTCCTCTTGAGATGCGACGGGAACGCAAGGAAATCTTTCCGGACGAAGCAGGGAAAGGATCCCTCATCTCGAGCTACGATGCGAAACGGGGCTCCTCTGGATGTGGGCGGGACCCTCGTGTTTCCTCTCGAGTGGAGACGGGTATGTCGGGGAACTTCTTGATTTGCACCAAGGGTGTGAAGGACCCTTTCGAAGTTCCAGAGGTGAGGTGTGATCAGCCTCGAGACGCCTCAGTGGAAATGGGCCTCATCTCGCCTGGAGGGGAGAACCTCCTGGATTTTCTCGAGTTGCGGCAGGTCTTCTCGAGTTACGACGGGGACCTCAGGGACCCGCTCTGGTGGCCTCAGGAAAGGCCAGTCCCCATGCGAGTTGCTAGGGGCCATCTCGGGATTCCTCTCCCGTCCATGCAGGGGCCTAAGACCTTGTGTGGAGTCGGGGCCGGAACCTGAGGATTCCTCTCCAGTGTTGCCATGGATCTTGGGGTGCTTCTGAGTCTCCCCAGGGGAGTCAGGCCTCGTCTCGAGTGGGGGCATGCACGTGCGCTTTCCTCCCGAGCTGCAGCTGTAGTGTCACGCTTCCTGTCTCGTGGATCAAGGTATCTCCGGTTTCCCTCGAGGCTTTCGCTCCAGGCTTTCCCACGAGGCTTTCCCACAGTGCTGTGCCACGTGCCACCTTGGTGCGAGTCGATCCTCAGCGTGAAAGACGAGCCGGTGAAGGGAAAAGAGGTTCCTCTGGAATGGACTGAGACATCTGGGGGACTCTTGGAATGGTGGCACGACCCTGGAGTTCCTCTCGCCGTTCCTGTTGAGAGGGCCTCCTCTTGAGATGCGACGGGAATGCCGGGAACTCTTTCCCGACGAAGCAGGGAAAGGATCCCTCATCTCGAGCTACGAGGCGGAAACGGGGCTCCTCTGGATGTGGGCGGGACCCTCGTGATTCCTCTCGAGTGGAGACGGGTATGTCGGGGAACTTCTTGATTTGCACCAAGGGTGTGAAGGACCCTTTCGAAGTTCCAGAGGTGATGTGAGATCAGCCTCGAGACGCCTCAGCGGTAATGGGCCTCATCTCGCCTGGAGGGGAGAACCTCCTGGATTTTCTCGAGTTGCAGCAGGTCTTCTCGAGTTACGACGGGGACCTCAGTGACCCGCTTTGGTGGCCTCAGGAAAGGCCAGTCCCCATGCGAGTTGCTAGGGGCCATCTCGGGATCCCTCTCCCGTCCATGCCGGGGCTTAAGACCTTGTGTGGAGTCGGGGCCGGAACCTGAGGATTCCTCTCCAGTGTTGCCATGGATCTTGGGGTGCTTCTCAGTCTCCCCAGGGGAGTCAGGCCTCGTCTCGTGTGGGGGCATGCACGTGCGCTTTCCTCCTGAGCTGCAGCAGTAGTGTCACGCTTCCTGTCACGTGGATCAAGGGATCTGTGGCTTTCCCTCGAGGCTGTCCCTAGAGGCTTTCCCACGAGGCTTTCCCACAGGGCTGTGCCACGTGCCACATTGGTGTGAGTCGATCCTCGGCGTGAAAGACGAGCCGGTGAAGGGAAAAGAGGTTCCTCTGGAATGGACTGAGACATCTGGGGGACTCTTGGAATGGTGGCACGACCCTGGAGTTCCTCTCGCCGTTCCTGTTGAGAGGGCCTCCTCTTGAGATGCGACGGGAACGCCGGGCACCCTTTCCCGACGAAGCAGGGAAAGGATCCCTCATCTCGAGCTACGAGGCGGAAACGGGGCTCCTCTGGATGTGGGCGGGACCCTCGTGATTCCTCTCGAGTGGAGACGGGTATGTTGGGGAACTTCTTGATTTGCACCAAGTGTTGAAGGACCCTTTCGAAGTTCCAGAGGTGAGGTGTAATCAGCCTCGAGACGCCTCAGCGGAAATGGACCTCATCTCGCCTGGAGGGGAGAACCTCCTGGATTTTCTCGAGTTGCGGCAGGTCTTCCCGAGTACGAATGGGACCTCAGGGACCCGCTCTGGTGGCCTCAGGAAAGGCCAGTCCCTTGCAAGTTGCTAGGGGACCTCTCGGAATTTCTCTCCCGTCCATGCTGGGGCCTCAGTCCTTGTGTGGAATCGGGGCCGGAACCTGAGGATTCCTCTCCAGTGTTGCCATGGATCTTGGGGTGCTTCTGAGTCTCCCCAGGGGATTCAGGCCTCGTCTCGAGTAGGGCAACACGTGCACTTTCCTCCCGAGCTGCAGCAGTAGTGTCATGCTTCCTGTCACCTGGATCAAGGGATCTGTGGCTTTCCCTCGAGGCTGTCCCTCGAGGCTTTACTACGAGGCTTTCCCACAGGGCTGTGCCACGTGCCAGCTTGGTGGGAGTCGATCCTCGGCGTGAAAGACGAGCCGGTGAAGGGAAAAGAGGTTCCTCTGGAATGGACTGAGACATCTGGGGGACTCTTGGAGTGGTGGCTCGACCCTGGAGTTCCTCTCGCCATTCCTGTTGAGAGGGCCTCCTCTTGAGATGCGACGGAAACGCCGGGAACTCTTTCCCGACGAAGCAGGGAAAGGATCCCTCATCTCGAGCTACGAGGCGGAAACGGGGCTCCTCTGGATGTGGGCGGGTCCCTCGTGATTCCTCTCGAGTGGAGACGGGTATGTCGGGGAACTTCTTGATTTGCACCAAGGGTGTGAAGGACCCTTTCGAAGTTCCAGAGGTGAGGTGTGATCAGCCTCGAGACGCCTCAGCGGAAATGGGCCTCATCTCGCCTGGAGGGGAGAACCTCCTGGAATTTGTCGAGTTGCAGCAGGTCTTCTCGAGTTACGACGGGGACCTCAGGGACCCGCTCTGGTGGCCTCAGGAAAGGCCAGTCCCCATGCGAGATGCTAGGGGCCATCTCGGGATCCCTCTCCCGTCCATGCCGGGCCTTAAGAACTTGTGTGGAGTCGGGGCCGGAACCTGAGGATTCCTCTCCAGTGTTGCCATGGATCTTGGGGTGCTTCTGAGTTTCCCCAGGGGAGTCAGGCCTCGTCTCGAGTGGGGGCATGCACGTGCGCTTTCCTCCCGAGATGTAGCAGTAGTGTCACGCTTCCTGTCACGTGGATCAAGGGATCTGTGGCTTTCCCTCGAGGCTGTCCCTCGAGGCTTTCCCACGAGGCTTTCCCACGAGGCTTTCCCACATGGATGTGTCACGTGCCACCTTGGTGTGAGTCGATCCTCGGCGTGAAAGAGGAGCCGGTGAAGGGAAAAGAGGTTCCTCTGGAATGGACTGAGACATCTGGGGGACTCTTGGAATGGTGGCACGACCTTGGAGTTCCTCTCGCCTTTCCTGTTGAGAGGGCCTCCTCTTGAGATGCGACGGGAACGCCGGGAACTCTTTCTCGATGAAGCAGTGAAAGGATCCCTCATCTCGAGCTACGAGGTGGAAACGGGGCTCCTCTGGATGTGGGCGGGACCCTCGTGTTTCCTCTCGAGTGGAGACGGGTATGTCGGGGAACTTCTTGATTTGCACCAAGGGTGTGAAGAACCCTTGCGAAGTTCCAGAGATGAGGTGTGATCAGCCTCGAGACGCCTCAGCGGAAATCGGCCTCATCTCGCCTGGAGGGGAGAACCTCCTGGATTTTCTCGAGTTGCGGCAGGTCTTCTCGAGTTACGACGGGGACCTCAGGGACCCGCTCTGGTGGCCTCAGGAAAGGCCAGTCCCCATGCGAGTTGCTAGGGGCCATCTCGGGATTCCTCTCCCGTCCATGCCGGGGCTTAAGACCTTGTGTGGAGTCGGGGCCGGAACCTGAGGATTCCTCTCCAGTGTTGCCATGGATCTTGGGGTGCTTTTGAGTCTCCCCAGGGGAGTCAGGCCTCGTCTCGAGTGGGGGCATGCACGTGCGCTTTCCTCCCGAGCTGCAGCAGTAGTGTCACGCTTCCTGTCACGTGGATCAAGGCATCTGTGGTTTCCCTCGAGGCTTTCGCTCGAGGCTTTCCCACGAGGCTTTCCCACAGGGCTGTGTCACGTGCCACCTTGGTGTGAGTCGATCCTCGGCGTGAAAGACGAGCCGGTGAAGGGAAAAGAGGTTCCTCTGGAATGGACTGAGACATCTGGGGAACTCTTGGAATGGTGGCACGACCCTGGAGTTCCTCTCGTCGATCCTCTTGAGAGGGCCTCCTCTTGAGATGCGACGGGAACGCAAGGAAATCTTTCCGGACGAAGCAGGGAAAGGATCCCTCATCTCGAGCTACGATGCGAAACGGGGCTCCTCTGGATGTGGGCGGGACCCTCGTGTTTCCTCTCGAGTGGAGACGGGTATGTCGGGGAACTTCTTGATTTGCACCAAGGGTGTGAAGGACCCTTTCGAAGTTCCAGAGGTGAGGTGTGATCAGCCTCGAGACGCCTCAGTGGAAATGGGCCTCATCTCGCCTGGAGGGGAGAACCTCCTGGATTTTCTCGAGTTGCGGCAGGTCTTCTCGAGTTACGACGGGGACCTCAGGGACCCGCTCTGGTGGCCTCAGGAAAGGCCAGTCCCCATGCGAGTTGCTAGGGGCCATCTCGGGATTCCTCTCCCGTCCATGCAGGGGCCTAAGACCTTGTGTGGAGTCGGGGCCGGAACCTGAGGATTCCTCTCCAGTGTTGCCATGGATCTTGGGGTGCTTCTGAGTCTCCCCAGGGGAGTCAGGCCTCGTCTCGAGTGGGGGCATGCACGTGCGCTTTCCTCCCGAGCTGCAGCTGTAGTGTCACGCTTCCTGTCTCGTGGATCAAGGTATCTCCGGTTTCCCTCGAGGCTTTCGCTCCAGGCTTTCCCACGAGGCTTTCCCACAGTGCTGTGCCACGTGCCACCTTGGTGCGAGTCGATCCTCAGCGTGAAAGACGAGCCGGTGAAGGGAAAAGAGGTTCCTCTGGAATGGACTGAGACATCTGGGGGACTCTTGGAATGGTGGCACGACCCTGGAGTTCCTCTCGCCGTTCCTGTTGAGAGGGCCTCCTCTTGAGATGCGACGGGAATGCCGGGAACTCTTTCCCGACGAAGCAGGGAAAGGATCCCTCATCTCGAGCTACGAGGCGGAAACGGGGCTCCTCTGGATGTGGGCGGGACCCTCGTGATTCCTCTCGAGTGGAGACGGGTATGTCGGGGAACTTCTTGATTTGCACCAAGGGTGTGAAGGACCCTTTCGAAGTTCCAGAGGTGATGTGAGATCAGCCTCGAGACGCCTCAGCGGTAATGGGCCTCATCTCGCCTGGAGGGGAGAACCTCCTGGATTTTCTCGAGTTGCAGCAGGTCTTCTCGAGTTACGACGGGGACCTCAGTGACCCGCTCTGGTGGCCTCAGGAAAGGCCAGTCCCCATGCGAGTTGCTAGGGGCCATCTCGGGATCCCTCTCCCGTCCATGCCGGGGCTTAAGACCTTGTGTGGAGTCGGGGCCGGAACCTGAGGATTCCTCTCCAGTGTTGCCATGGATCTTGGGGTGCTTCTGAGTCTCCCCAGGGGAGTCAGGCCTCGTCTCGAGTGGGGGCATGCACGTGCGCTTTCCTCCCGAGCTGCAGCAGTAGTGTCACGCTTCCTGTCACGTGGATCAAGGGATCTGTGGCTTTCCCTCGAGGCTGTCCCTCGAGGCTTTCCCACGAGGCTTTCCCACAGGGCTGTGCCACGTGCCACCTTGTTGTGAGTCGATCCTCGGCGTGAAAGATGAGCCGGTGAAGGGAAAAGAGGTTCCTCTGGAACGGACTGAGACATCTGGGGGACTCTTGGAATGGTGGCACGACCCTGGAGTTCCTCTCGCCGTTCCTGTTGAGAGGGCCTCCTCTTGAGATGCGACGGGAATGCCGGGAACTCTTTCCCGACGAAGCAGGGAAAGGATCCCTCATCTCGAGCTACGAGGCGCAAACGGGGCTCCTCTGGATGTGGCGGGACCCTCGTGATTCCTCTCGAGTGGAGACGGCTAGGTCGGGGAACTTGTTGATTTGCACCAAGGGTGTGAAGGACCCTTTCGAAGTTCCAGAGGTGAGGTGTGATCAGCCTCGAGACGCCTCAGCGGAAATGGGCCTCATCTCGCCTGGAGGGGAGAACCTCCTGGATTTTCTCGAGTTGCGGCAGGTCTTCTCGAGTTACGACGGGGACCTCAGGGACCCGATCTGGTGGCCTCAGCAAAGTCCAGTCCCCATGCGAGTTGCTAGGGGACCACTCGGGATTCCTCTCCCGTCCATGCCGGGGCCTCAGTCCTTGTGTGGAGTCGGGGCCGGAACCTGAGGATTCCTCTCCAGTGTTGCCATGGATCTTGGGGTGCTTCTGAGTGTCTCCAGGGGAGTCAGGCCTCGTCTCGAGTGGGGGCATGCACGTGCGCTTTCCTCCCGAGCTGCAGCAGTAGTGTCACGCTTCCTGTCACGTGGATCAAGGGATCTGTGGCTTTCCCTCGAGGCTGTCCCTCGAGGCTTTCCCACGAGGCTTTCCCACAGGGCTGTGCCACGTGCCACCTTGGTGTGAGTCGATCCTCGGCGTGAAAGACGAGCCGGTTAAGGGAAAAGAGGTTCCTCTGGAACGGACTGAGACATCTGGGGGACTCTTGGAATGGTGGCACGACCCTGGAGTTCCTCTCGCCGTTCCTGTTGAGAGGGCCTCCTCTTGAGATGCGACGGGAACGCCGGGAACTCTTTCCCGACGAAGCAGGGAAAGGATCCCTCATCTCGAGCTACGAGGCGGAAACGGGGCTCCTCTGGATGTGGGCGGGACCCTCGTGATTCCTCTCGAGTGGAGACGGGTATGTCGGGGAACTTCTTGATTTGCACCAAGGGTGTGAAGGACCCTTTCGAAGTTCCAGAGGTGAGGTGTGATCAGCCTCGAGACGCCTCAGCGGAAATGGGCCTCATCTCGCCTGGAGGGGAGAACCTCCTGGATTTTCTCGAGTTCCGGCAGGTCTTCTCGAGTTACGACGGGGACCTCAGGGACCCGCTCTGGTGGCCTCAGGAAAGGCCAGTCCCCATGCGAGTTGCTAGGGGACCTCTCGGGATTCCTCTCCCGTCCATGCCGGGGCCTCAGTCCTTGTGTGGAGTCGGGGCCGGAACCTGAGGATTCCTCTCCAGTGTTGCCATGGATCTTGGGGTGCTTCTCAGTCTCCCCAGGGAGTCAGGCCTCATCTCGAGTGGGGACATGCACGTGCGCTTTCCTCCCGAGCTGCAGCAGTAGTGTCACGCTTCCTGTCACGTGGATCAAGGGATCTGTGGCTTTCCCTCGAGGCTGTCCCTCGAGGCTTTCCCACGAGGCTTTCCCACAGGGCTGTGCCACGTGCCACCTTGATGGGAGTCGATCCTCGGCGTGAAAGACGAGCCGGTGAAGGGAAAAGAGGTTCCTCTGGAATGGACTGAGACATCTGGGGGACTCTTGGAATGGTGGCACGACCCTGGAGTTCCTCTCGGCGTTCCTGTTGAGAGGGCCTCCTCTTGAGATGCGACGGGAACGCCGGGCACCCTTTCCCGACGAAGCAGGGAAAGGATCCCTCATCTCGAGCTACGAGGCGGAAACGGGGCTCCTCTGGATGTGGCGGGACCCTCGTGATTCCTCTCGAGTGGAGACGGGTATGTTGGGGAACTTCTTGATTTGCACCAAGTGTTGAAGGACCCTTTCGAAGTTCCAGAGGTGAGGTGTAATCAGCCTCGAGACGCCTCAGCGGAAATGGACCTCATCTCGCCTGGAGGGGAGAACCTCCTGGATTTTCTCGAGTTGCGGCAGGTCTTCCCGAGTACGAATGGGACCTCAGGGACCCGCTCTGGTGGCCTCAGGAAAGGCCAGTCCCTTGCAAGTTGCTAGGGGACCTCTCGGAATTTCTCTCCCGTCCATGCTGGGGCCTCAGTCCTTGTGTGGAATCGGGGCCGGAACCTGAGGATTCCTCTCCAGTGTTGCCATGGATCTTGGGGTGCTTCTGAGTCTCCCCAGGGGATTCAGGCCTCGTCTCGAGTAGGGCAACACGTGCACTTTCCTCCCGAGCTGCAGCAGTAGTGTCATGCTTCCTGTCACCTGGATCAAGGGATCTGTGGCTTTCCCTCGAGGCTGTCCCTCGAGGCTTTACTACGAGGCTTTCCCACAGGGCTGTGCCACGTGCCAGCTTGGTGGGAGTCGATCCTCGGCGTGAAAGACGAGCCGGTGAAGGGAAAAGAGGTTCCTCTGGAATGGACTGAGTCATCTGGGGGACTCTTGGAGTGGTGGCTCGACCCTGGAGTTCCTCTCGCCATTCCTGTTGAGAGGGCCTCCTCTTGAGATGCGACGGGAACGCCGGGAACTCTTTCCCGACGAAGCAGGGAAAGGATCCCTCATCTCGAGCTACGAGGCGGAAACGGGGCTCCTCTGGATGTGGGCGGGACCCTCGTGATTCCTCTCGAGTGGAGACGGGTATGTCGGGGAACTTCTTGATTTGCACCAAGGGTGTGAAGGACCCTTTCGAAGTTCCAGAGGTGAGGTGTGATCAGCCTCGAGACGCCTCAGCGGAAATGGGCCTCATCTCGCCTGGAGGGGAGAACCTCCTGGAATTTGTCGAGTTGCAGCAGGTCTTCTCGAGTTACGACAGGGACCTCAGGGACCCGCTCTGGTGGCCTCAGGAAAGGCCAGTCCCCATGCGAGTTGCTAGGGGCCATCTCGGGATCCCTCTCCGTCCATGCCGGGCCTTAAGAACTTGTGTGGAGTCGGGGCCGGAACCTGAGGATTCCTCTCCAGTGTTGCCATGGATCTTGGGGTGCTTCTGAGTTTCCCCAGGGGAGTCAGGCCTCGTCTCGAGTGGGGGCATGCACGTGCGCTTTCCGCCCGAGATGTAGCAGTAGTGTCACGCTTCCTGTCACGTGGATCAAGGGATCTGTGGCTTTCCCTCGAGGCTGTCCCTCGAGGCTTTCCCACGAGGCTTTCCCACGAGGCTTTCCCACATGGATGTGTCACGTGCCACCTTGGTGTGAGTCGATCCTCGGCGTGAAAGAGGAGCCGGTGAAGGGAAAAGAGGTTCCTCTGGAATGGACTGAGACATCTGGGGGACTCTTGGAATGGTGGCACGACCTTGGAGTTCCTCTCGCCTTTCCTGTTGAGAGGGCCTCCTCTTGAGATGCGACGGGAACGCCGGGAACTCTTTCTCGATGAAGCAGTGAAAGGATCCCTCATCTCGAGCTACGAGGTGGAAACGGGGCTCCTCTGGATGTGGGCGGGACCCTCGTGTTTCCTCTCGAGTGGAGACGGGTATGTCGGGGAACTTCTTGATTTGCACCAAGGGTGTGAAGAACCCTTGCGAAGTTCCAGAGATGAGGTGTGATCAGCCTCGAGACGCCTCAGCGGAAATCGGCCTCATCTCGCCTGGAGGGGAGAACCTCCTGGATTTCTCGAGTTGCGGCAGGTCTTCTCGAGTTACGACGGGGACCTCAGGGACCCGCTCTGGTGGCCTCAGGAAAGGCCAGTCCCATGCGAGTTGCTAGGGGCCATCTCGGGATTCCTCTCCCGTCCATGCCGGGGCTTAAGACCTTGTGTGGAGTCGGGGCCGGAACCTGAGGATTCCTCTCCAGTGTTGCCATGGATCTTGGGGTGCTTTTGAGTCTCCCCAGGGGAGTCAGGCCTCGTCTCGAGTGGGGGCATGCACGTGCGCTTTCCTCCCGAGCTGCAGCAGTAGTGTCACGCTTCCTGTCACGTGGATCAAGGCATCTGTGGTTTCCCTCGAGGCTTTCGCTTGAGGCTTTCCCACGAGGCTTTCCCACAGGGCTGTGTCACGTGCCACCTTGGTGTGAGTCGATCCTCGGCGTGAAAGACGAGCCGGTGAAGGGAAAAGAGGTTCCTCTGGAATGGACTGAGACATCTGGGGAACTCTTGGAATGGTGGCACGACCCTGGAGTTCCTCTCGTCGATCCTCTTGAGAGGGCCTCCTCTTGAGATGCGACGGGAACGCAAGGAAATCTTTCCGGACGAAGCAGGGAAAGGATCCCTCATCTCGAGCTACGATGCGAAACGGGCTCCTCTGGATGTGGGCGGGACCCTCGTGTTTCCTCTCGAGTGGAGACGGGTATGTCGGGGAACTTCTTGATTTGCACCAAGGGTGTGAAGGACCCTTTCGAAGTTCCAGAGGTGAGGTGTGATCAGCCTCGAGACGCCTCAGTGGAAATGGGCCTCATCTCGCCTGGAGGGGAGAACCTCCTGGATTTTCTCGAGTTGCGGCAGGTCTTCTCGAGTTACGACGGGGACCTCAGGGACCCGCTCTGGTGGCCTCAGGAAAGGCCAGTCCCCATGCGAGTTGCTAGGGGCCATCTCGGGATTCCTCTCCCGTCCATGCAGGGGCCTAAGACCTTGTGTGGAGTCGGGGCCGGAACCTGAGGATTCCTCTCCAGTGTTGCCATGGATCTTGGGGTGCTTCTGAGTCTCCCCAGGGGAGTCAGGCCTCGTCTCGAGTGGGGGCATGCACGTGCGCTTTCCTCCCGAGCTGCAGCTGTAGTGTCACGCTTCCTGTCTCGTGGATCAAGGTATCTCCGGTTTCCCTCGAGGCTTTCGCTCCAGGCTTTCCCACGAGGCTTTCCCACAGTGCTGTGCCACGTGCCACCTTGGTGCGAGTCGATCCTCAGCGTGAAAGACGAGCCGGTGAAGGGAAAAGAGGTTCCTCTGGAATGGACTGAGACATCTGGGGGACTCTTGGAATGGTGGCACGACCCTGGAGTTCCTCTCGCCGTTCCTGTTGAGAGGGCCTCCTCTTGAGATGCGACGGGAATGCCGTTAACTCTTTCCCGACGAAGCAGGGAAAGGATCCCTCATCTCGAGCTACGAGGCGGAAACGGGGCTCCTCTGGATGTGGGCGGGACCCTCGTGATTCCTCTCGAGTGGAGACGGGTATGTCGGGGAACTTCTTGATTTGCACCAAGGGTGTGAAGGACCCTTTCGAAGTTCCAGAGGTGATGTGAGATCAGCCTCGAGACGCCTCAGCGGTAATGGGCCTCATCTCGCCTGGAGGGGAGAACCTCCTGGATTTTCTCGAGTTGCAGCAGGTCTTCTCGAGTTACGACGGGGACCTCAGTGACCCGCTCTGGTGGCCTCAGGAAAGGCCAGTCCCCATGCGAGTTGCTAGGGGCCATCTCGGGATCCCTCTCCCGTCCATGCCGGGGCTTAAGACCTTGTGTGGAGTCGGGGCCGGAACCTGAGGATTCCTCTCCAGTGTTGCCATGGATCTTGGGGTGCTTCTCAGTCTCCCCAGGGGAGTCAGGCCTCGTCTCGTGTGGGGGCATGCACGTGCGCTTTCCTCCTGAGCTGCAGCAGTAGTGTCACGCTTCCTGTCACGTGGATCAAGGGATCTGTGGCTTTCCCTCGAGGCTGTCCCTAGAGGCTTTCCCACGAGGCTTTCCCACAGGGCTGTGCCACGTGCCACATTGGTGTGAGTCGATCCTCGGCGTGAAAGACGAGCCGGTGAAGGGAAAAGAGGTTCCTCTGGAATGGACTGAGACATCTGGGGGACTCTTGGAATGGTGGCACGACCCTGGAGTTCCTCTCGGCGTTCCTGTTGAGAGGGCCTCCTCTTGAGATGCGACGGGAACGCCGGGCACCCTTTCCCGACGAAGCAGGGAAAGGATCCCTCATCTCGAGCTACGAGGCGGAAACGGGGCTCCTCTGGATGTGGGCGGGACCCTCGTGATTCCTCTCGAGTGGAGACGGGTATGTTGGGGAACTTCTTGATTTGCACCAAGTGTTGAAGGACCCTTTCGAAGTTCCAGAGGTGAGGTGTAATCAGCCTCGAGACGCCTCAGCGGAAATGGACCTCATCTCGCCTGGAGGGGAGAACCTCCTGGATTTTCTCGAGTTGCGGCAGGTCTTCCCGAGTACGAATGGGACCTCAGGGACCCGCTCTGGTGGCCTCAGGAAAGGCCAGTCCCTTGCAAGTTGCTAGGGGACCTCTCGGAATTTCTCTCCCGTCCATGCTGGGGCCTCAGTCCTTGTGTGGAATCGGGGCCGGAACCTGAGGATTCCTCTCCAGTGTTGCCATGGATCTTGGGGTGCTTCTGAGTCTCCCCAGGGGATTCAGGCCTCGTCTAGAGTAGGGCAACACGTGCACTTTCCTCCCGAGCTGCAGCAGTAGTGTCATGCTTCCTGTCACCTGGATCAAGGGATCTGTGGCTTTCCCTCGAGGCTGTCCCTCGAGGCTTTACTACGAGGCTTTCCCACAGGGCTGTGCCACGTGCCAGGTT
>NW_026292582.1:0-73689 GCF_023091745.1 Budorcas taxicolor
CCGCCCACAGCCTCCGCTCAGGGGACGCAGCCCCTGTGCCAAGACCTGCAGGAGGCGCGGGGCGTCCCTGCCTGGAAGCCAAGTGCACGGTCCGCTTGGAAGCGAGCCTCCTTGGGAAGAGTCGAGGGAGCCAAGCCGCGTGCAGCTGCAATCCCTGCTTGGGCCGAGCCGAGTGCGCCTCCAGGACGGCAGAGCTCCAGCTCTGCTCAGAGGCCGGATCTAGTCAAGTGCCTTGCGCGAGGCTGCTCTGCCCTGGGCGAGACTTGCCCAGGCTTGCCTCGCTGCTAGGCTTGCTGCCCGGGAAGGAGCAGGCTGTGCGATGCTGGGAGAGGCCACTGGCGCCTTCCTGGCCTCAGCTCCACTCCTGCCTTGCCTTTGCATCTAGGCCCCGGGCGTCCTTGGGGAAGGCTTAGGAGCCGGTGGCTTGCACACTGCCAAGCCCTCCAGCAGTGAGGCCTCTCGTAGAGGGGAGGGGAGGGCAAGTGCAGGGCTCCACCAGCGGTTGCTTGGCCGCCCAGACTCAGCGCCGCACGGAGAGCACAAGGCTCCCAGGTCCCCTGGCTGTGGTCTGCAGCCCCACACTCCCGGAGGCTGACTCCGTGGGCGCCCAGAAGGTGCCTGACAGACGTCATGTCCCTAGCGCTCTGCTCCCCAGCAGAGACGTGTGCAGGTGGTGGGGCCTGCCCCTGCGTGTCTGGGCTCCCGCCGGCAGCCCCAGCTCCAGGGAAGCAGCCCCTGAGCCAAGACCTGTAGGGGGCGCGGGGCGCCCCCGCCTGGAAGCCTAGTGCACAGCATGCGGGAAGCGAGCCTCCTCGGGAGAAGAGGAGGCAGCCCAGCTGCGTGCGTCTGCACTCACTCCTTGGGCGGAGCCCAGTGAGCCTCCAGTACGGCAGAGCTCCAGCTCTGCTCAGAGGCCCGATCTGGCAGAGTTGCTGGCGTGAGGCTGCTCTGCCCTGGGCGAGCCTTGCCCAGACTTGCCTCGCTGCTAGGCTTCCTGCCCGGGAAGGAGCAGGCTGCGCCAGACAGGCAGACGCTCCTGGCGCCTTCCTGGCCTCAGCTCCACGCCTGCCTTGCCTTTGCACCTAGTCCCCAGGCGTCCTTGCGGAGGGCTTAGGGGCCGGTGGGGTGCACGCTGCCAAGCCCTCCAGCCGTGAGAGCTCTGTCATAGGGAAGGGAATGGCAAGTGCAGGGCTCCTCCAGCGGTCGCTTGGCCGCCCAGACTCAGCACAGCACGGAGAGCACCAGGCTTCCCAGGGCCCCTGGCTGTGGTCTGCAGCCCCACACACCCGGAGGCTGACTCCGTGAGCGCCCAGAAGGTGCCTGACAGACGTCATTTCCCGAGTGCTCTCCCCACCAGCAGAGACGTGTGCAGGTGGTTGGGGCCTGCCCCTGCGTGTCTGGGCTGCCGCCCACAGCCTCCGCTCAGGGGACGCAGCCCCTGTGCCAAGACCTGCAGGAGGCGCGGGGCGTCCCTGCCTGGAAGCCAAGTGCACGGTCCGCTTGGAAGCGAGCCTCCTTGGGAAGAGTCGAGGGAGCCAAGCCGCGTGCAGCTGCAATCCCTGCTTGGGCCGAGCCGAGTGCGCCTCCAGGACGGCAGAGCTCCAGCTCTGCTCAGAGGCCGGATCTAGTCAAGTGCCTTGCGCGAGGCTGCTCTGCCCTGGGCGAGACTTGCCCAGGCTTGCCTCGCTGCTAGGCTTGCTGCCCGGGAAGGAGCAGGCTGTGCGATGCTGGGAGAGGCCACTGGCGCCTTCCTGGCCTCAGCTCCACTCCTGCCTTGCCTTTGCATCTAGGCCCCGGGCGTCCTTGGGGAAGGCTTAGGAGCCGGTGGCTTGCACACTGCCAAGCCCTCCAGCAGTGAGGCCTCTCGTAGAGGGGAGGGGAGGGCAAGTGCAGGGCTCCACCAGCGGTTGCTTGGCCGCCCAGACTCAGCGCCGCACGGAGAGCACACGGCTCCCAGGTCCCCTGGCTGTGGTCTGCAGCCCCACACTCCCGGAGGCTGACTCCGTGGGCGCCCAGAAGGTGCCTGACAGACGTCATGTCCCTAGCGCTCTGCTCCCCAGCAGAGACGTGTGCAGGTGGTGGGGCCTGCCCCTGCGTGTCTGGGCTCCCGCCGGCAGCCCCAGCTCCAGGGAAGCAGCCCCTGAGCCAAGACCTGTAGGGGGCGCGGGGCGCCCCCGCCTGGAAGCCTAGTGCACAGCATGCGGGAAGCGAGCCTCCTCGGGAGAAGAGGAGGCAGCCCAGCTGCGTGCGTCTGCACTCACTCCTTGGGCGGAGCCCAGTGAGCCTCCAGTACGGCAGAGCTCCAGCTCTGCTCAGAGGCCCGATCTGGCAGAGTTGCTGGCGTGAGGCTGCTCTGCCCTGGGCGAGCCTTGCCCAGACTTGCCTCGCTGCTAGGCTTCCTGCCCGGGAAGGAGCAGGCTGCGCCAGACAGGCAGACGCTCCTGGCGCCTTCCTGGCCTCAGCTCCACTCCTGCCTTGCCTTTGCACCTAGTCCCCAGGCGTCCTTGCGGAGGGCTTAGGGGCCGGTGGGGTGCACGCTGCCAAGCCCTCCAGCCGTGAGAGCTCTGTCATAGGGAAGGGAATGGCAAGTGCAGGGCTCCTCCAGCGGTCGCTTGGCCGCCCAGACTCAGCACAGCACGGAGAGCACCAGGCTTCCCAGGGCCCCTGGCTGTGGTCTGCAGCCCCACACACCCGGAGGCTGACTCCGTGAGCGCCCAGAAGGTGCCTGACAGACGTCATTTCCCGAGTGCTCTCCCCACCAGCAGAGACGTGTGCAGGTGGTTGGGGCCTGCCCCTGCGTGTCTGGGCTGCCGCCCACAGCCTCCGCTCAGGGGACGCAGCCCCTGTGCCAAGACCTGCAGGAGGCGCGGGGCGTCCCTGCCTGGAAGCCAAGTGCACGGTCCGCTTGGAAGCGAGCCTCCTTGGGAAGAGTCGAGGGAGCCAAGCCGCGTGCAGCTGCAATCCCTGCTTGGGCCGAGCCGAGTGCGCCTCCAGGACGGCAGAGCTCCAGCTCTGCTCAGAGGCCGGATCTAGTCAAGTGCCTTGCGCGAGGCTGCTCTGCCCTGGGCGAGACTTGCCCAGGCTTGCCTCGCTGCTAGGCTTGCTGCCCGGGAAGGAGCAGGCTGTGCGATGCTGGGAGAGGCCACTGGCGCCTTCCTGGCCTCAGCTCCACTCCTGCCTTGCCTTTGCATCTAGGCCCCGGGCGTCCTTGGGGAAGGCTTAGGAGCCGGTGGCTTGCACACTGCCAAGCCCTCCAGCAGTGAGGCCTCTCGTAGAGGGGAGGGGAGGGCAAGTGCAGGGCTCCACCAGCGGTTGCTTGGCCGCCCAGACTCAGCGCCGCACGGAGAGCACAAGGCTCCCAGGTCCCCTGGCTGTGGTCTGCAGCCCCACACTCCCGGAGGCTGACTCCGTGGGCGCCCAGAAGGTGCCTGACAGACGTCATGTCCCTAGCGCTCTGCTCCCCAGCAGAGACGTGTGCAGGTGGTGGGGCCTGCCCCTGCGTGTCTGGGCTCCCGCCGGCAGCCCCAGCTCCAGGGAAGCAGCCCCTGAGCCAAGACCTGTAGGGGGCGCGGGGCGCCCCCGCCTGGAAGCCTAGTGCACAGCATGCGGGAAGCGAGCCTCCTCGGGAGAAGAGGAGGCAGCCCAGCTGCGTGCGTCTGCACTCACTCCTTGGGCGGAGCCCAGTGAGCCTCCAGTACGGCAGAGCTCCAGCTCTGCTCAGAGGCCCGATCTGGCAGAGTGGCTGGCGTGAGGCTGCTCTGCCCTGGGCGAGCCTTGCCCAGACTTGCCTCGCTGCTAGGCTTCCTGCCCGGGAAGGAGCAGGCTGCGCCAGACAGGCAGACGCTCCTGGCGCCTTCCTGGCCTCAGCTCCACTCCTGCCTTGCCTTTGCACCTAGTCCCCAGGCGTCCTTGCGGAGGGCTTAGGGGCCGGTGGGTTGCACGCTGCCAAGCCCTCCAGCCGTGAGAGCTCTGTCATAGGGAAGGGAATGGCAAGTGCAGGGCTCCTCCAGCGGTCGCTTGGCCGCCCAGACTCAGCACAGCACGGAGAGCACCAGGCTTCCCAGGGCCCCTGGCTGTGGTCTGCAGCCCCACACACCCGGAGGCTGACTCCGTGAGCGCCCAGAAGGTGCCTGACAGACGTCATGTCCCTAGTGCTCTCCCAACCAGCAGAGACGTGTGCAGGTGGTTGGGGCCTGCCCCTGCGTGTCTGGGCTGCCGCCCACAGCCTCCGCTCAGGGGAAGCAGCCCCTGTGCCAAGACCTGCAGGAGGCGCGGGGCGTCCCTGCCTGGAAGCCAAGTGCACAGTCCGCTTGGAAGCGAGCCTCCTTGGCAAGAGTCGAGGGAGCCAAGCCGCGTGCAGCTGCAATCCCTGCTTGGGCCGAGCCGAGTGTGCCTCCAGGACGGCAGAGCTCCAGCTCTGCGCAGAGGCCGGATCTAGTCAAGTGCCTTGCGCGAGGCTTCTCTGCCCTGGGCGAGACTTGCCCAGGCTTGCCTCGCTGCTAGGCTTGCTGCCCAGGAAGGAGCAGGCTGTGCGATGCTGGGAGAGGCCACTGGCGCCTTCCAGGCCTCAGCTCCACTCCTGCCTTGCCTTTGCATCTAGGCCCCGGGCGTCCTTGGGGAAGGCTTAGGAGCCGCTGGCTTGCACACTGCCAAGCCTTCCAGCAGTGAGGCCCCTCGTAGAGGGGAGGGGAGGGCAAGTGCAGGGCTCCTCCAGCGGTTGCTTGGCCGCCCAGACTCAGCGCCGCACGGAGAGCACAAGGCTCCCAGGTCCCCTGGCTGTGGTCTGCAGCCCCACACTCCCGGAGGCTGACTCCGTGGGCGCCCAGAAGGTGCCTGACAGACGTCATGTCCCTAGCGCTCTGCTCCCCAGCAGAGACGTGTGCTGGTGGTGGGGCCTGCCCCTGCGTGTCTGGGCTCCCGCCGGCAGCCCCAGCTCCAGGGAAGCAGCCCCTGAGCCAAGCCCTGTAGGAGGCGCGGGCGCCCCCGCCTGGAAGCCTAGTGCACAGCATGCGGGAAGCGAGCCTCCTCGGGAGAAGAGGAGGCAGCCCAGCTGCGTGCGTCTGCACTCACTCCTTGGGCGGAGCCCAGTGAGCCTCCAGTACGGCAGAGCTCCAGCTCTGCTCAGAGGCCCGATCTGGCAGAGTGGCTGGCGTGAGGCTGCTCTGCCCTGGGCGAGCCTTGCCCAGACTTGCCTCGCTGCTAGGCTTCCTGCCCGGGAAGGAGCAGGCTGCGCCAGACAGGCAGACGCTCCTGGCGCCTTCCTGGCCTCAGCTCCACTCCTGCCTTGCCTTTGCACCTAGTCCCCAGGCGTCCTTGCGGAGGGCTTAGGGGCCGGTGGGGTGCACGCTGCCAAGCCCTCCAGCCGTGAGAGCTCTGTCATAGGGAAGGGAATGGCAAGTGCAGGGCTCCTCCAGCGCTCGCTTGGCCGCCCAGACTCAGCACAGCACGGAGAGCACCAGGCTTCCCAGGGCCCTTGGCTGTGGTCTGCAGCCCCACACACCCGGAGGCTGACTCCGTGAGCGCCCAGAAGGTGCCTGACAGACGTCATTTCCCTAGTGCTCTCCCCACCAGCAGAGACGTGTGCAGGTGGTTGGGGCCTGCCCCTGCGTGTCTGGGCTGCCGCCCACAGCCTCCGCTCAGGGGAAGCAGCCCCTGTGCCAAGACCTGCAGGAGGCGCGGGGCGTCCCTGCCTGGAAGCCAAGTGCACGGTCCGCTTGGAAGCGAGCCTCCTTGGGAAGAGTCGAGGGAGCCAAGCCGCGTGCAGCTGCAATCCCTGCTTGGGCCGAGCCGAGTGTGCCTCCAGGACGGCAGAGCTCCAGCTCTGCGCAGAGGCCGGATCTAGTCAAGTGCCTTGTGCGAGGCTGCTCTGCCCTGGGCGAGACTTGCCCAGGCTTGCCTCGCTGCTAGGCTTGCTGCCCAGGAAGGAGCAGGCTGTGCGATGCTGGGAGAGGCCACTGGCGCCTTCCTGGCCTCAGCTCCACTCCTGCCTTGCCTTTGCATCTAGGCCCCGGGCGTCCTTGGGGAAGGCTTAGGAGCCGGTGGCTTGCACACTGCCAAGCCCTCCAGCAGTGAGGCCTCTCGTAGAGGGGAGGGGAGGGCAAGTGCAGGGCTCCTCCAGCGGTTGCTTGGCCGCCCAGACTCAGCGCCGCACGGAGAGCACAAGGCTCCCAGGTCCCCTGGCTGTGGTCTGCAGCCCCACACTCCCGGAGGCTGACTCCGTGGGCGCCCAGAAGGTGCCTGACAGACGTCATGTCCCTAGCGCTCTGCTCCCCAGCAGAGACGTGTGCTGGTGGTGGGGCCTGCCCCTGCGTGTCTGGGCTCCCGCCGGCAGCCCCAGCTCCAGGGAAGCAGCCCCTGAGCCAAGCCCTGTAGGAGGCGCGGGGCGCCCCCGCCTGGAAGCCTAGTGCACAGCATGCGGGAAGCGAGCCTCCTCGGGAGAAGAGGAGGCAGCCCAGCTGCGTGCGTCTGCACTCACTCCTTGGGCGGAGCCCAGTGAGCCTCCAGTACGGCAGAGCTCCAGCTCTGCTCAGAGGCCCGATCTGGCAGAGTGGCTGGCGTGAGGCTGCTCTGCCCTGGGCGAGCCTTGCCCAGACTTGCCTCGCTGCTAGGCTTCCTGCCCGGGAAGGAGCAGGCTGCGCCAGACAGGCAGACGCTCCTGGCGCCTTCCTGGCCTCAGCTCCACTCCTGCCTTGCCTTTGCACCTAGTCCCCAGGCGTCCTTGCGGAGGGCTTAGGGGCCGGTGGGGTGCACGCTGCCAAGCCCTCCAGCCGTGAGAGCTCCGTCATAGGGAAGGGAATGGCAAGTGCAGGGCTCCTCCAGCGCTCGCTTGGCCGCCCAGACTCAGCACAGCACGGAGAGCACCAGGCTTCCCAGGGCCCCTGGCTGTGGTCTGCAGCCCCACACACCCGGAGGCTGACTCCGTGAGCGCCCAGAAGGTGCCTGACAGACGTCATTTCCCTAGTGCTCTCCCCACCAGCAGAGACGTGTGCAGGTGGTTGGGGCCTGCCCCTGCGTGTCTGGGCTGCCGCCCACAGCCTCCGCTCAGGGGAAGCAGCCCCTGTGCCAAGACCTGCAGGAGGCGCGGGGCGTCCCTGCCTGGAAGCCAAGTGCACGGTCCGCTTGGAAGCGAGCCTCCTTGGGAAGAGTCGAGGGAGCCAAGCCGCGTGCAGCTGCAATCCCTGCTTGGGCCGAGCCGAGTGTGCCTCCAGGACGGCAGAGCTCCAGCTCTGCGCAGAGGCCGGATCTAGTCAAGTGCCTTGCGCGAGGCTGCTCTGCCCTGGGCGAGACTTGCCCAGGCTTGCCTCGCTGCTAGGCTTGCTGCCCGGGAAGGAGCAGGCTGTGCGATGCTGGGAGAGGCCACTGGCGCCTTCCTGGCCTCAGCTCCACTCCTGCCTTGCCTTTGCATCTAGGCCCCGGGCGTCCTTGGGGAAGGCTTAGGAGCCGGTGGCTTGCACACTGCCAAGCCCTCCAGCAGTGAGGCCTCTCGTAGAGGGGAGGGGAGGGCAAGTGCAGGGCTCCACCAGCGGTTGCTTGGCCGCCCAGACTCAGCGCCGCACGGAGAGCACAAGGCTCCCAGGTCCCCTGGCTGTGCTCTGCAGCCCCACACTCCCGGAGGCTGACTCCGTGGGCGCCCAGAAGGTGCCTGACAGACGTCATGTCCCTAGCGTTCTGCTCCCCAGCAGAGACGTGTGCAGCTGGTGGGGCCTGCCCCTGCGTGTCTGGGCTCCCGCCGGCAGCCCCAGCTCCAGGGAAGCAGCCCCTGAGCCAAGACCTGTAGGGGGCGCGGGGCGCCCCCGCCTGGAAGCCTAGTGCACAGCATGCGGGAAGCGAGCCTCCTCGGGACAAGAGGAGGCAGCCCAGCTGCGTGCGTCTGCACTCACTCCTTGGGCGGAGCCCAGTGAGCCTCCAGTACGGCAGAGCTCCAGCTCTGCTCAGAGGCCCGATCTGGCAGAGTGGCTGGTGTGAGGCTGCTCTGCCCTGGGCGAGCCTTGCCCAGACTTGCCTCGCTGCTAGGCTTCCTGCCCGGGAAGGAGCAGGCTGCGCCAGACAGGCAGACGCTCCTGGCGCCTTCCTGGCCTCAGCTCCACTCCTGCCTTGCCTTTGCACCTAGTCCCCAGGCGTCCTTGCGGAGGGCTTAGGGGCCGGTGGGGTGCACGCTGCCAAGCCCTCCAGCCGTGAGAGCTCTGTCATAGGGAAGGGAATGGCAAGTGCAAGGCTCCTCCAGCGCTCGCTTGGCCGCCCAGACTCAGCACAGCACGGAGAGCACCAGGCTTCCCAGGGCCCCTGGCTCTGGTCTGCAGCCCCACACACCCGGAGGCTGACTCCGTGAGCACCCAGAAGGTGCCTGACAGACGTCATTTCCCTAGTGCTCTCCCAACCAGCAGAGACGTGTGCAGGTGGTTGGGGCCTGCCCCTGCGTGTCTGGGCTGCCGCCCACAGCCTCCGCTCAGGGGAAGCAGCCCCTGTGCCAAGACCTGCAGGAGGCGCGGGGCGTCCCTGCCTGGAAGCCAAGTGCACAGTCCGCTTGGAAGCGAGCCTCCTTGGGAAGAGTCGAGGGAGCCAAGTCGCGTGCAGCTGCAATCCCTGCTTGGGCCGAGCCGAGTGTGCCTCCAGGACGGCAGAGCTCCAGCTCTGCTCAGAGGCCGGATCTAGTCAAGTGCCTTGCGCGAGGCTGCTCTGCCCTGGGCGAGACTTGCCCAGGCTTGCCTCGCTGCTAGGCTTGCTGCCCAGGAAGGAGCAGGCTGTGCGATGCTGGGAGAGGCCACTGGCGCCTTCCTGGCCTCAGCTCCACTCCTGCCTTGCCTTTGCATCTAGGCCCCGGGCGTCCTTGGGGAAGGCTTAGGAGCCGGTGGCTTGCACACTGCCAAGCCCTCCAGCAGTGAGGCCTCTCGTAGAGGGGAGGGGAGGGCAAGTGCAGGGCTCCACCAGCGGTTGCTTGGCCGCCCAGACTCAGCGCCGCACGGAGAGCACAAGGCTCCCAGGTCCCCTGGCTGTGGTCTGCAGCCCCACACTCCCGGAGGCTGACTCCGTGGGCGCCCAGAAGGTGCCTGACAGACGTCATGTCCCTAGCGCTCTGCTCCCCAGCAGAGACGTGTGCAGGTGGTGGGGCCTGCCCCTGCGTGTCTGGGCTCCCGCCGGCAGCCCCAGCTCCAGGGAAGCAGCCCCTGAGGCAAGACCTGTAGGAGGCGCGGGGCGCCCCCGCCTGGAAGCCTAGTGCACAGCACGTGGGAAGCGAGCCTCCTCGGGAGAAGAGGAGGCAGCCCAGCTGCGTGCGTCTGCAATCACTCCTTGGGCGGAGCCCAGTGAGCCTCCAGTACGGCAGAGCTCCAGCTCTGCTCAGAGGCCCGATCTGGCAGAGTGGCTGGCGTGAGGCTGCTCTGCCCTGGGCGAGCCTTGCCCAGACTTGCCTCGCTGCTAGGCTTCCTGCCCGGGAAGGAGCAGGCTGCGCCAGACAGGCAGACGCTCCTGGCGCCTTCCTGGCCTCAGCTCCACTCCTGCCTTGCCTTTGCACCTAGTCCCCAGGCGTCCTTGCGGAGGGCTTAGGGGCCGGTGGGGTGCACGCTGCCAAGCCCTCCAGCCGTGAGAGCTCCGTCATAGGGAAGGGAATGGCAAGTGCAGGGCTCCTCCAGCGCTCGCTTGGCCGCCCAGACTCAGCACAGCACGGAGAGCACCAGGCTTCCCAGGGCCCCTGGCTGTGGTCTGCAGCCCCACACACCCGGAGGCTGACTCCGTGAGCGCCCAGAAGGTGCCTGACAGACGTCATTTCCCTAGTGCTCTCCCCACCAGCAGAGACGTGTGCAGGTGGTTGGGGCCTGCCCCTGCGTGTCTGGGCTGCCGCCCACAGCCTCCGCTCAGGGGAAGCAGCCCCTGTGCCAAGACCTGCAGGAGGCGCGGGGCGTCCCTGCCTGGAAGCCAAGTGCACGGTCCGCTTGGAAGCGAGCCTCCTTGGGAAGAGTCGAGGGAGCCAAGCCGCGTGCAGCTGCAATCCCTGCTTGGGCCGAGCCGAGTGTGCCTCCAGGACGGCAGAGCTCCAGCTCTGCTCAGAGGCCGGATCTAGTCAAGTGCCTTGCGCGAGGCTGCTCTGCCTTGGGCGAGACTTGCCCAGGCTTGCCTCGCTGCTAGGCTTGCTGCCCGGGAAGGAGCAGGCTGTGCGATGCTGGGAGAGGCCACTGGCGCCTTCCTGGCCTCAGCTCCACTCCTGCCTTGCCTTTGCATCTAGGCCCCGGGCGTCCTTGGGGAAGGCTTAGGAGCCGGTGGCTTGCACACTGCCAAGCCCTCCAGCAGTGAGGCCTCTCGTAGAGGGGAGGGGAGGGCAAGTGCAGGGCTCCACCAGCGGTTGCTTGGCCGCCCAGACTCAGCGCCGCACGGAGAGCACAAGGCTCCCAGGTCCCCTGGCTGTGCTCTACAGCCCCACACTCCCGGAGGCTGACTCCGTGGGCGCCCAGAAGGTGCCTGACAGACGTCATGTCCCTAGCGTTCTGCTCCCCAGCAGAGACGTGTGCAGCTGGTGGGGCCTGCCCCTGCGTGTCTGGGCTCCCGCCGGCAGCCCCAGCTCCAGGGAAGCAGCCCCTGAGCCAAGACCTGTAGGGGGCGCGGGGCGCCCCCGCCTGGAAGCCTAGTGCACAGCATGCGGGAAGCGAGCCTCCTCTGGAGAAGAGGAGGCAGCCCAGCTGCGTGCGTCTGCACTCACTCCTTGGGCGGAGCCCAGTGAGCCTCCAGTACGGCAGAGCTCCAGCTCTGCTCAGAGGCCCGATCTGGCAGAGTGGCTGGCGTGAGGCTGCTCGGCCCTGGGCGAGCCTTGCCCAGACTTGCCTCGCTGCTAGGCTTCCTGCCCGGGAAGGAGCAGGCTGCGCCAGACAGGCAGACGCTCCTGGCGCCTTCCTGGCCTCAGCTCCACTCCTGCCTTGCCTTTGCACCTAGTCCCCAGGCGTCCTTGCGGAGGGCTTAGGGGCCGGTGGGGTGCACGCTGCCAAGCCCTCCAGCCGTGAGAGCTCTGTCATAGGGAAGGGAATGGCAAGTGCAGGGCTCCTCCAGCGCTCGCTTGGCCGCCCAGACTCAGCACAGCACGGAGAGCACCAGGCTTCCCAGGGCCCCTGGCTGTGGTCTGCAGCCCCACACACCCAGAGGCTGACTCCGTGAGCGCCCAGAAGGTGCCTGACAGACGTCATTTCCCTAGTGCTCTCCCCACCAGCAGAGGCGTGTGCAGGTGGTTGGGGCCTGCCCCTGCGTGTCTGGGCTGCCGCCCACAGCCTCCGCTCAGGGGAAGCAGCCCCTGTGCCAAGACCTGCAGGAGGCGCGGGGCGTCCCTGCCTGGAAGCCAAGTGCACGGTCCGCTTGGAAGCGAGCCTCCTTGGGAAGAGTCGAGGGAGCCAAGCCGCGTGCAGCTGCAATCCCTGCTTGGGCCGAGCCGAGTGTGCCTCCAGGACGGCAGAGCTCCAGCTCTGCGCAGAGGCCGGATCTAGTCAAGTGCCTTGCGCGAGGCTGCTCTGCCCTGGGCGAGACTTGCCCAGGCTTGCCTCGCTGCTAGGCTTGCTGCCCGGGAAGGAGCAGGCTGTGCGATGCTGGGAGAGGCCACTGGCGCCTTCCTGGCCTCAGCTCCACTCCTGCCTTGCCTTTGCATCTAGGCCCCGGGCGTCCTTGGGGAAGGCTTAGGAGCCGGTGGCTTGCACACTGCCAAGCCCTCCAGCAGTGAGGCCTCTCGTAGAGGGGAGGGGAGGGCAAGTGCAGGGCTCCACCAGCGGTTGCTTGGCCGCCCAGACTCAGCGCCGCACGGAGAGCACAAGGCTCCCAGGTCCCCTGGCTGTGCTCTGCAGCCCCACACTCCCGGAGGCTGACTCCGTGGGCGCCCAGAAGGTGCCTGACAGACGTCATGTCCCTAGCGTTCTGCTCCCCAGCAGAGACGTGTGCAGCTGGTGGGGCCTGCCCCTGCGTGTCTGGGCTCCCGCCGGCAGCCCCAGCTCCAGGGAAGCAGCCCCTGAGCCAAGACCTGTAGGGGGCGCGGGGCGCCCCCGCCTGGAAGCCTAGTGCACAGCATGCGGGAAGCGAGCCTCCTCGGGACAAGAGGAGGCAGCCCAGCTGCGTGCGTCTGCACTCACTCCTTGGGCGGAGCCCAGTGAGCCTCCAGTACGGCAGAGCTCCAGCTCTGCTCAGAGGCCCGATCTGGCAGAGTGGCTGGTGTGAGGCTGCTCTGCCCTGGGCGAGCCTTGCCCAGACTTGCCTCGCTGCTAGGCTTCCTGCCCGGGAAGGAGCAGGCTGCGCCAGACAGGCAGACGCTCCTGGCGCCTTCCTGGCCTCAGCTCCACTCCTGCCTTGCCTTTGCACCTAGTCCCCAGGCGTCCTTGCGGAGGGCTTAGGGGCCGGTGGGGTGCACGCTGCCAAGCCCTCCAGCCGTGAGAGCTCTGTCATAGGGAAGGGAATGGCAAGTGCAAGGCTCCTCCAGCGCTCGCTTGGCCGCCCAGACTCAGCACAGCACGGAGAGCACCAGGCTTCCCAGGGCCCCTGGCTCTGGTCTGCAGCCCCACACACCCGGAGGCTGACTCCGTGAGCACCCAGAAGGTGCCTGACAGACGTCATTTCCCTAGTGCTCTCCCAACCAGCAGAGACGTGTGCAGGTGGTTGGGGCCTGCCCCTGCGTGTCTGGGCTGCCGCCCACAGCCTCCGCTCAGGGGAAGCAGCCCCTGTGCCAAGACCTGCAGGAGGCGCGGGGCGTCCCTGCCTGGAAGCCAAGTGCACAGGTCCGCTTGGAAGCGAGCCTCCTTGGGAAGAGTCGAGGGAGCCAAGTCGCGTGCAGCTGCAATCCCTGCTTGGGCCGAGCCGAGTGTGCCTCCAGGACGGCAGAGCTCCAGCTCTGCTCAGAGGCCGGATCTAGTCAAGTGCCTTGCGCGAGGCTGCTCTGCCCTGGGCGAGACTTGCCCAGGCTTGCCTCGCTGCTAGGCTTGCTGCCCAGGAAGGAGCAGGCTGTGCGATGCTGGGAGAGGCCACTGGCGCCTTCCTGGCCTCAGCTCCACTCCTGCCTTGCCTTTGCATCTAGGCCCCGGGCGTCCTTGGGGAAGGCTTAGGAGCCGGTGGCTTGCACACTGCCAAGCCCTCCAGCAGTGAGGCCTCTCGTAGAGGGGAGGGGAGGGCAAGTGCAGGGCTCCACCAGCGGTTGCTTGGCCGCCCAGACTCAGCGCCGCACGGAGAGCACAAGGCTCCCAGGTCCCCTGGCTGTGGTCTGCAGCCCCACACTCCCGGAGGCTGACTCCGTGGGCGCCCAGAAGGTGCCTGACAGACGTCATGTCCCTAGCGCTCTGCTCCCCAGCAGAGACGTGTGCAGGTGGTGGGGCCTGCCCCTGCGTGTCTGGGCTCCCGCCGGCAGCCCCAGCTCCAGGGAAGCAGCCCCTGAGGCAAGACCTGTAGGAGGCGCGGGGCGCCCCCGCCTGGAAGCCTAGTGCACAGCACGTGGGAAGCGAGCCTCCTCGGGAGAAGAGGAGGCAGCCCAGCTGCGTGCGTCTGCAATCACTCCTTGGGCGGAGCCCAGTGAGCCTCCAGTACGGCAGAGCTCCAGCTCTGCTCAGAGGCCCGATCTGGCAGAGTGGCTGGCGTGAGGCTGCTCTGCCCTGGGCGAGCCTTGCCCAGACTTGCCTCGCTGCTAGGCTTCCTGCCCGGGAAGGAGCAGGCTGCGCCAGACAGGCAGACGCTCCTGGCGCCTTCCTGGCCTCAGCTCCACTCCTGCCTTGCCTTTGCACCTAGTCCCCAGGCGTCCTTGCGGAGGGCTTAGGGGCCGGTGGGGTGCACGCTGCCAAGCCCTCCAGCCGTGAGAGCTCCGTCATAGGGAAGGGAATGGCAAGTGCAGGGCTCCTCCAGCGCTCGCTTGGCCGCCCAGACTCAGCACAGCACGGAGAGCACCAGGCTTCCCAGGGGCCCCTGGCTGTGGTCTGCAGCCCCACACACCCGGAGGCTGACTCCGTGAGCGCCCAGAAGGTGCCTGACAGACGTCATTTCCCTAGTGCTCTCCCCACCAGCAGAGACGTGTGCAGGTGGTTGGGGCCTGCCCCTGCGTGTCTGGGCTGCCGCCCACAGCCTCCGCTCAGGGGAAGCAGCCCCTGTGCCAAGACCTGCAGGAGGCGCGGGGCGTCCCTGCCTGGAAGCCAAGTGCACGGTCCGCTTGGAAGCGAGCCTCCTTGGGAAGAGTCGAGGGAGCCAAGCCGCGTGCAGCTGCAATCCCTGCTTGGGCCGAGCCGAGTGTGCCTCCAGGACGGCAGAGCTCCAGCTCTGCTCAGAGGCCGGATCTAGTCAAGTGCCTTGCGCGAGGCTGCTCTGCCTTGGGCGATGACTTGCCCAGGCTTGCCTCGCTGCTAGGCTTGCTGCCCGGGAAGGAGCAGGCTGTGCGATGCTGGGAGGCCACTGGCGCCTTCCTGGCCTCAGCTCCACTCCTGCCTTTGCCTTTGCATCTAGGCCCCGGGCGTCCTTGGGGAAGGCTTAGGAGCCGGTGGCTTGCACACTGCCAAGCCCTCCAGCAGTGAGGCCTCTCGTAGAGGGGAGGGGAGGGCAAGTGCAGGGCTCCACCAGCGGTTGCTTGGCCGCCCAGACTCAGCGCCGCACGGAGAGCACAAGGCTCCCAGGTCCCCTGGCTGTGCTCTACAGCCCCACACTCCCGGAGGCTGACTCCGTGGGCGCCCAGAAGGTGCCTGACAGACGTCATGTCCCTAGCGTTCTGCTCCCCAGCAGAGACGTGTGCAGCTGGTGGGGCCTGCCCCTGCGTGTCTGGGCTCCCGCCGGCAGCCCCAGCTCCAGGGAAGCAGCCCCTGAGCAGACCTGTAGGGGGCGCGGGGCGCCCCCGCCTGGAAGCCTAGTGCACAGCATGCGGGAAGCGAGCCTCCTCTGGAGAAGAGGAGGCAGCCCAGCTGCGTGCGTCTGCACTCACTCCTTGGGCGGAGCCCAGTGAGCCTCCAGTACGGCAGAGCTCCAGCTCTGCTCAGAGGCCCGATCTGGCAGAGTGGCTGGCGTGAGGCTGCTCGGCCCTGGGCGAGCCTTGCCCAGACTTGCCTCGCTGCTAGGCTTCCTGCCCGGGAAGGAGCAGGCTGCGCCAGACAGGCAGACGCTCCTGGCGCCTTCCTGGCCTCAGCTCCACTCCTGCCTTGCCTTTGCACCTAGTCCCCAGGCGTCCTTGCGGAGGGCTTAGGGGCCGGTGGGGTGCACGCTGCCAAGCCCTCCAGCCGTGAGAGCTCTGTCATAGGGAAGGGAATGGCAAGTGCAGGGCTCCTCCAGCGCTCGCTTGGCCGCCCAGACTCAGCACAGCACGGAGAGCACCAGGCTTCCCAGGGCCCCTGGCTGTGGTCTGCAGCCCCACACACCCGGAGGCTGACTCCGTGAGCGCCCAGAAGGTGCCTGACAGACGTCATTTCCCTAGTGCTCTCCCCACCAGCAGAGGCGTGTGCAGGTGGTTGGGGCCTGCCCCTGCGTGTCTGGGCTGCCGCCCACAGCCTCCGCTCAGGGGAAGCAGCCCCTGTGCCAAGACCTGCAGGAGGCGCGGGGCGTCCCTGCCTGGAAGCCAAGTGCACGGTCCGCTTGGAAGCGAGCCTCCTTGGGAAGAGTCGAGGGAGCCAAGCCGCGTGCAGCTGCAATCCCTGCTTGGGCCGAGCCGAGTGTGCCTCCAGGACGGCAGAGCTCCAGCTCTGCGCAGAGGCCGGATCTAGTCAAGTGCCTTGCGCGAGGCTGCTCTGCCCTGGGCGAGACTTGCCCAGGCTTGCCTCGCTGCTAGGCTTGCTGCCCGGGAAGGAGCAGGCTGTGCGATGCTGGGAGAGGCCACTGGCGCCTTCCTGGCCTCAGCTCCACTCCTGCCTTGCCTTTGCATCTAGGCCCCGGGCGTCCTTGGGGAAGGCTTAGGAGCCGGTGGCTTGCACACTGCCAAGCCCTCCAGCAGTGAGGCCTCTCGTAGAGGGGAGGGGAGGGCAAGTGCAGGGCTCCACCAGCGGTTGCTTGGCCGCCCAGACTCAGCGCCGCACGGAGAGCACAAGGCTCCCAGGTCCCCTGGCTGTGCTCTGCAGCCCCACACTCCCGGAGGCTGACTCCGTGGGCGCCCAGAAGGTGCCTGACAGACGTCATGTCCCTAGCGTTCTGCTCCCCAGCAGAGACGTGTGCAGCTGGTGGGGCCTGCCCCTGCGTGTCTGGGCTCCCGCCGGCAGCCCCAGCTCCAGGGAAGCAGCCCCTGAGCCAAGACCTGTAGGGGGCGCGGGGCGCCCCCGCCTGGAAGCCTAGTGCACAGCATGCGGGAAGCGAGCCTCCTCGGGAGAAGAGGAGGCAGCCCAGCTGCGTGCGTCTGCACTCACTCCTTGGGCGGAGCCCAGTGAGCCTCCAGTACGGCAGAGCTCCAGCTCTGCTCAGAGGCCCGATCTGGCAGAGTGGCTGGTGTGAGGCGGCTCTGCCCTGGGCGAGCCTTGCCCAGACTTGCCTCGCTGCTAGGCTTCCTGCCCGGGAAGGAGCAGGCTGCGCCAGACAGGCAGACGCTCCTGGCGCCTTCCTGGCCTCAGCTCCACTCCTGCCTTGCCTTTGCACCTAGTCCCCAGGCGTCCTTGCGGAGGGCTTAGGGGCCGGTGGGGTGCACGCTGCCAAGCCCTCCAGCCGTGAGAGCTCTGTCATAGGGAAGGGAATGGCAAGTGCAAGGCTCCTCCAGCGCTCGCTTGGCCGCCCAGACTCAGCACAGCACGGAGAGCACCAGGCTTCCCAGGGCCCCTGGCTCTGGTCTGCAGCCCCACACACCCGGAGGCTGACTCCGTGAGCACCCAGAAGGTGCCTGACAGACGTCATTTCCCTAGTGCTCTCCCAACCAGCAGAGACGTGTGCAGGTGGTTGGGGCCTGCCCCTGCGTGTCTGGGCTGCCGCCCACAGCCTCCGCTCAGGGGAAGCAGCCCCTGTGCCAAGACCTGCAGGAGGCGCGGGGCGTCCCTGCCTGGAAGCCAAGTGCACAGTCCGCTTGGAAGCGAGCCTCCTTGGGAAGAGTCGAGGGAGCCAAGTCGCGTGCAGCTGCAATCCCTGCTTGGGCCGAGCCGAGTGTGCCTCCAGGACGGCAGAGCTCCAGCTCTGCTCAGAGGCCAGATCTAGTCAAGTGCCTTGCGCGAGGCTGCTCTGCCCTGGGCGAGACTTGCCCAGGCTTGCCTCGCTGCTAGGCTTGCTGCCCAGGAAGGAGCAGGCTGTGCGATGCTGGGAGAGGCCACTGGCGCCTTCCTGGCCTCAGCTCCACTCCTGCCTTGCCTTTGCATCTAGGCCCCGGGCGTCCTTGGGGAAGGCTTAGGAGCCGGTGGCTTGCACACTGCCAAGCCCTCCAGCAGTGAGGCCTCTCGTAGAGGGGAGGGGAGGGCAAGTGCAGGGCTCCACCAGCGGTTGCTTGGCCGCCCAGACTCAGCGCCGCACGGAGAGCACAAGGCTCCCAGGTCCCCTGGCTGTGCTCTACAGCCCCACACTCCCGGAGGCTGACTCCGTGGGCGCCCAGAAGGTGCCTGACAGACGTCATGTCCCTAGCGTTCTGCTCCCCAGCAGAGACGTGTGCAGCTGGTGGGGCCTGCCCCTGCGTGTCTGGGCTCCCGCCGGCAGCCCCAGCTCCAGGGAAGCAGCCCCTGAGCCAAGACCTGTAGGGGGCGCGGGGCGCCCCCGCCTGGAAGCCTAGTGCACAGCATGCGGGAAGCGAGCCTCCTCTGGAGAAGAGGAGGCAGCCCAGCTGCGTGCGTCTGCACTCACTCCTTGGGCGGAGCCCAGTGAGCCTCCAGTACGGCAGAGCTCCAGCTCTGCTCAGAGGCCCGATCTGGCAGAGAGGCTGGCGTGAGGCTGCTCGGCCCTGGGCGAGCCTTGCCCAGACTTGCCTCGCTGCTAGGCTTCCTGCCCGGGAAGGAGCAGGCTGCGCCAGACAGGCAGACGCTCCTGGCGCCTTCCTGGCCTCAGCTCCACTCCTGCCTTGCCTTTGCACCTAGTCCCCAGGCGTCCTTGCGGAGGGCTTAGGGGCCGGTGGGGTGCACGCTGCCAAGCCCTCCAGCCGTGAGAGCTCTGTCATAGGGAAGGGAATGGCAAGTGCAGGGCTCCTCCAGCGCTCGCTTGGCCGCCCAGACTCAGCACAGCACGGAGAGCACCAGGCTTCCCAGGGCCCCTGGCTGTGGTCTGCAGCCCCACACACCCGGAGGCTGACTCCGTGAGCGCCCAGAAGGTGCCTGACAGACGTCATTTCCCTAGTGCTCTCCCCACCAGCAGAGACGTGTGCAGGTGGTTGGGGCCTGCCCCTGCGTGTCTGGGCTGCCGCCCACAGCCTCCGCTCAGGGGAAGCAGCCCCTGTGCCAAGACCTGCAGGAGGCGCGGGGCGTCCCTGCCTGGAAGCCAAGTGCACGGTCCGCTTGGAAGCGAGCCTCCTTGGGAAGAGTCGAGGGAGCCAAGCCGCGTGCAGCTGCAATCCCTGCTTGGGCCGAGCCGAGTGTGCCTCCAGGACGGCAGAGCTCCAGCTCTGCTCAGAGGCCGGATCTAGTCAAGTGCCTTGCGCGAGGCTGCTCTGCCTTGGGCGAGACTTGCCCAGGCTTGCCTCGCTGCTAGGCTTGCTGCCCGGGAAGGAGCAGGCTGTGCGATGCTGGGAGAGGCCACTGGCGCCTTCCTGGCCTCAGCTCCACTCCTGCCTTGCCTTTGCATCTAGGCCCCGGGCGTCCTTGGGGAAGGCTTAGGAGCCGGTGGCTTGCACACTGCCAAGCCCTCCAGCAGTGAGGCCTCTCGTAGAGGGGAGGGGAGGGCAAGTGCAGGGCTCCACCAGCGGTTGCTTGGCCGCCCAGACTCAGCGCCGCACGGAGAGCACAAGGCTCCCAGGTCCCCTGGCTGTGCTCTACAGCCCCACACTCCCGGAGGCTGACTCCGTGGGCGCCCAGAAGGTGCCTGACAGACGTCATGTCCCTAGCGTTCTGCTCCCCAGCAGAGACGTGTGCAGCTGGTGGGGCCTGCCCCTGCGTGTCTGGGCTCCCGCCGGCAGCCCCAGCTCCAGGGAAGCAGCCCCTGAGCCAAGACCTGTAGGGGGCGCGGGGCGCCCCCGCCTGGAAGCCTAGTGCACAGCATGCGGGAAGCGAGCCTCCTCTGGAGAAGAGGAGGCAGCCCAGCTGCGTGCGTCTGCACTCACTCCTTGGGCGGAGCCCAGTGAGCCTCCAGTACGGCAGAGCTCCAGCTCTGCTCAGAGGCCCGATCTGGCAGAGTGGCTGGCGTGAGGCTGCTCGGCCCTGGGCGAGCCTTGCCCAGACTTGCCTCGCTGCTAGGCTTCCTGCCCGGGAAGGAGCAGGCTGCGCCAGACAGGCAGACGCTCCTGGCGCCTTCCTGGCCTCAGCTCCACTCCTGCCTTGCCTTTGCACCTAGTCCCCAGGCGTCCTTGCGGAGGGCTTAGGGGCCGGTGGGGTGCACGCTGCCAAGCCCTCCAGCCGTGAGAGCTCTGTCATAGGGAAGGGAATGGCAAGTGCAGGGCTCCTCCAGCGCTCGCTTGGCCGCCCAGACTCAGCACAGCACGGAGAGCACCAGGCTTCCCAGGGCCCCTGGCTGTGGTCTGCAGCCCCACACACCCGGAGGCTGACTCCGTGAGCGCCCAGAAGGTGCCTGACAGACGTCATTTCCCTAGTGCTCTCCCCACCAGCAGAGGCGTGTGCAGGTGGTTGGGGCCTGCCCCTGCGTGTCTGGGCTGCCGCCCACAGCCTCCGCTCAGGGGAAGCAGCCCCTGTGCCAAGACCTGCAGGAGGCGCGGGGCGTCCCTGCCTGGAAGCCAAGTGCACGGTCCGCTTGGAAGCGAGCCTCCTTGGGAAGAGTCGAGGGAGCCAAGCCGCGTGCAGCTGCAATCCCTGCTTGGGCCGAGCCGAGTGTGCCTCCAGGACGGCAGAGCTCCAGCTCTGCGCAGAGGCCGGATCTAGTCAAGTGCCTTGCGCGAGGCTGCTCTGCCCTGGGCGAGACTTGCCCAGGCTTGCCTCGCTGCTAGGCTTGCTGCCCGGGAAGGAGCAGGCTGTGCGATGCTGGGAGAGGCCACTGGCGCCTTCCTGGCCTCAGCTGCACTCCTGCCTTGCCTTTGCATCTAGGCCCCGGGCGTCCTTGGGGAAGGCTTAGGAGCCGGTGGCTTGCACACTGCCAAGCCCTCCAGCAGTGAGGCCTCTCGTAGAGGGGAGGGGAGGGCAAGTGCAGGGCTCCTCCAGCGGTTGCTTGGCCGCCCAGACTCAGCGCCGCACGGAGAGCACAAGGCTCCCAGGTCCCCTGGCTGTGGTCTGCAGCCCCACACTCCCGGAGGCTGACTCCGTGGGCGCCCAGAAGGTGCCTGACAGACGTCATGTCCCTAGCGCTCTGCTCCCCAGCAGAGACGTGTGCTGGTGGTGGGGCCTGCCCCTGCGTGTCTGGGCTCCCGCCGGCAGCCCCAGCTCCAGGGAAGCAGCCCCTGAGCCAAGCCCTGTAGGAGGCGCGGGGCGCCCCCGCCTGGAAGCCTAGTGCACAGCATGCGGGAAGCGAGCCTCCTCGGGAGAAGAGGAGGCAGCCCAGCTGCGTGCGTCTGCACTCACTCCTTGGGCGGAGCCCAGTGAGCCTCCAGTACGGCAGAGCTCCAGCTCTGCTCAGAGGCCCGATCTGGCAGAGTGGCTGGCGTGAGGCTGCTCTGCCCTGGGCGAGCCTTGCCCAGACTTGCCTCGCTGCTAGGCTTCCTGCCCGGGAAGGAGCAGGCTGCGCCAGACAGGCAGACGCTCCTGGCGCCTTCCTGGCCTCAGCTCCACTCCTGCCTTGCCTTTGCACCTAGTCCCCAGGCGTCCTTGCGGAGGGCTTAGGGGCCGGTGGGGTGCACGCTGCCAAGCCCTCCAGCCGTGAGAGCTCCGTCATAGGGAAGGGAATGGCAAGTGCAGGGCTCCTCCAGCGCTCGCTTGGCCGCCCAGACTCAGCACAGCACGGAGAGCACCAGGCTTCCCAGGGCCCCTGGCTGTGGTCTGCAGCCCCACACACCCGGAGGCTGACTCCGTGAGCGCCCAGAAGGTGCCTGACAGACGTCATTTCCCTAGTGCTCTCCCCACCAGCAGAGACGTGTGCAGGTGGTTGGGGCCTGCCCCTGCGTGTCTGGGCTGCCGCCCACAGCCTCCGCTCAGGGGAAGCAGCCCCTGTGCCAAGACCTGCAGGAGGCGCGGGGCGTCCCTGCCTGGAAGCCAAGTGCACGGTCCGCTTGGAAGCGAGCCTCCTTGGGAAGAGTCGAGGGAGCCAAGCCGCGTGCAGCTGCAATCCCTGCTTGGGCCGAGCCGAGTGTGCCTCCAGGACGGCAGAGCTCCAGCTCTGCTCAGAGGCCGGATCTAGTCAAGTGCCTTGCGCGAGGCTGCTCTGCCTTGGGCGAGACTTGCCCAGGCTTGCCTCGCTGCTAGGCTTGCTGCCCGGGAAGGAGCAGGCTGTGCGATGCTGGGAGAGGCCACTGGCGCCTTCCTGGCCTCAGCTCCACTCCTGCCTTGCCTTTGCATCTAGGCCCCGGGCGTCCTTGGGGAAGGCTTAGGAGCCGGTGGCTTGCACACTGCCAAGCCCTCCAGCAGTGAGGCCTCTCGTAGAGGGGAGGGGAGGGCAAGTGCAGGGCTCCACCAGCGGTTGCTTGGCCGCCCAGACTCAGCGCCGCACGGAGAGCACAAGGCTCCCAGGTCCCCTGGCTGTGCTCTGCAGCCCCACACTCCCGGAGGCTGACTCCGTGGGCGCCCAGAAGGTGCCTGACAGACGTCATGTCCCTAGCGTTCTGCTCCCCAGCAGAGACGTGTGCAGCTGGTGGGGCCTGCCCCTGCGTGTCTGGGCTCCCGCCGGCAGCCCCAGCTCCAGGGAAGCAGCCCCTGAGCCAAGACCTGTAGGGGGCGCGGGGCGCCCCCGCCTGGAAGCCTAGTGCACAGCATGCGGGAAGCGAGCCTCCTCGGGAGAAGAGGAGGCAGCCCAGCTGCGTGCGTCTGCACTCACTCCTTGGGCGGAGCCCAGTGAGCCTCCAGTACGGCAGAGCTCCAGCTCTGCTCAGAGGCCCGATCTGGCAGAGTGGCTGGTGTGAGGCGGCTCTGCCCTGGGCGAGCCTTGCCCAGACTTGCCTCGCTGCTAGGCTTCCTGCCCGGGAAGGAGCAGGCTGCGCCAGACAGGCAGACGCTCCTGGCGCCTTCCTGGCCTCAGCTCCACTCCTGCCTTGCCTTTGCACCTAGTCCCCAGGCGTCCTTGCGGAGGGCTTAGGGGCCGGTGGGGTGCACGCTGCCAAGCCCTCCAGCCGTGAGAGCTCTGTCATAGGGAAGGGAATGGCAAGTGCAAGGCTCCTCCAGCGCTCGCTTGGCCGCCCAGACTCAGCACAGCACGGAGAGCACCAGGCTTCCCAGGGCCCCTGGCTGTGGTCTGCAGCCCCACACACCCGGAGGCTGACTCCGTGAGCACCCAGAAGGTGCCTGACAGACGTCATTTCCCTAGTGCTCTCCCAACCAGCAGAGACGTGTGCAGGTGGTTGGGGCCTGCCCCTGCGTGTCTGGGCTGCCGCCCACAGCCTCCGCTCAGGGGAAGCAGCCCCTGTGCCAAGACCTGCAGGAGGCGCGGGGCGTCCCTGCCTGGAAGCCAAGTGCACAGTCCGCTTGGAAGCGAGCCTCCTTGGGAAGAGTCGAGGGAGCCAAGTCGCGTGCAGCTGCAATCCCTGCTTGGGCCGAGCCGAGTGTGCCTCCAGGACGGCAGAGCTCCAGCTCTGCTCAGAGGCCAGATCTAGTCAAGTGCCTTGCGCGAGGCTGCTCTGCCCTGGGCGAGACTTGCCCAGGCTTGCCTCGCTGCTAGGCTTGCTGCCCAGGAAGGAGCAGGCTGTGCGATGCTGGGAAAGGCCACTGGCGCCTTCCTGGCCTCAGCTCCACTCCTGCCTTGCCTTTGCATCTAGGCCCCGGGCGTCCTTGGGGAAGGCTTAGGAGCCGGTGGCTTGCACACTGCCAAGCCCTCCAGCAGTGAGGCCTCTCGTAGAGGGGAGGGGAGGGCAAGTGCAGGGCTCCACCAGCGGTTGCTTGGCCGCCCAGACTCAGCGCCGCACGGAGAGCACAAGGCTCCCAGGTCCCCTGGCTGTGCTCTACAGCCCCACACTCCCGGAGGCTGACTCCGTGGGCGCCCAGAAGGTGCCTGACAGACGTCATGTCCCTAGCGTTCTGCTCCCCAGCAGAGACGTGTGCAGCTGGTGGGGCCTGCCCCTGCGTGTCTGGGCTCCCGCCGGCAGCCCCAGCTCCAGGGAAGCAGCCCCTGAGCCAAGACCTGTAGGGGGCGCGGGGCGCCCCCCGCCTGGAAGCCTAGTGCACAGCATGCGGGAAGCGAGCCTCCTCTGGAGAAGAGGAGGCAGCCCAGCTGCGTGCGTCTGCACTCACTCCTTGGGCGGAGCCCAGTGAGCCTCCAGTACGGCAGAGCTCCAGCTCTGCTCAGAGGCCCGATCTGGCAGAGTGGCTGGCGTGAGGCTGCTCTGCCCTGGGCGAGCCTTGCCCAGACTTGCCTCGCTGCTAGGCTTCCTGCCCGGGAAGGAGCAGGCTGCGCCAGACAGGCAGACGCTCCTGGCGCCTTCCTGGCCTCAGCTCCACTCCTGCCTTGCCTTTGCACCTAGTCCCCAGGCGTCCTTGCGGAGGGCTTAGGGGCCGGTGGGGTGCACGCTGCCAAGCCCTCCAGCCGTGAGAGCTCTGTCATAGGGAAGGGAATGGCAAGTGCAGGGCTCCTCCAGCGCTCGCTTGGCCGCCCAGACTCAGCACAGCACGGAGAGCACCAGGCTTCCCAGGGCCCCTGGCTGTGGTCTGCAGCCCCACACACCCGGAGGCTGACTCCGTGAGCGCCCAGAAGGTGCCTGACAGACGTCATTTCCCTAGTGCTCTCCCCACCAGCAGAGACGTGTGCAGGTGGTTGGGGCCTGCCCCTGCGTGTCTGGGCTGCCGCCCACAGCCTCCGCTCAGGGGAAGCAGCCCCTGTGCCAAGACCTGCAGGAGGCGCGGGGCGTCCCTGCCTGGAAGCCAAGTGCACGGTCCGCTTGGAAGCGAGCCTCCTTGGGAAGAGTCGAGGGAGCCAAGCCGCGTGCAGCTGCAATCCCTGCTTGGGCCGAGCCGAGTGTGCCTCCAGGACGGCAGAGCTCCAGCTCTGCGCAGAGGCCGGATCTAGTCAAGTGCCTTGCGCGAGGCTGCTCTGCCCTGGGCGAGACTTGCCCAGGCTTGCCTCGCTGCTAGGCTTGCTGCCCGGGAAGGAGCAGGCTGTGCGATGCTGGGAGAGGCCACTGGCGCCTTCCTGGCCTCAGCTGCACTCCTGCCTTGCCTTTGCATCTAGGCCCCGGGCGTCCTTGGGGAAGGCTTAGGAGCCGGTGGCTTGCACACTGCCAAGCCCTCCAGCAGTGAGGCCTCTCGTAGAGGGGAGGGGAGGGCAAGTGCAGGGCTCCTCCAGCGGTTGCTTGGCCGCCCAGACTCAGCGCCGCACGGAGAGCACAAGGCTCCCAGGTCCCCTGGCTGTGGTCTGCAGCCCCACACTCCCGGAGGCTGACTCCGTGGGCGCCCAGAAGGTGCCTGACAGACGTCATGTCCCTAGCGCTCTGCTCCCCAGCAGAGACGTGTGCTGGTGGTGGGGCCTGCCCCTGCGTGTCTGGGCTCCCGCCGGCAGCCCCAGCTCCAGGGAAGCAGCCCCTGAGCCAAGCCCTGTAGGAGGCGCGGGGCGCCCCCGCCTGGAAGCCTAGTGCACAGCATGCGGGAAGCGAGCCTCCTCGGGAGAAGAGGAGGCAGCCCAGCTGCGTGCGTCTGCACTCACTCCTTGGGCGGAGCCCAGTGAGCCTCCAGTACGGCAGAGCTCCAGCTCTGCTCAGAGGCCCGATCTGGCAGAGTGGCTGGCGTGAGGCTGCTCTGCCCTGGGCGAGCCTTGCCCAGACTTGCCTCGCTGCTAGGCTTCCTGCCCGGGAAGGAGCAGGCTGCGCCAGACAGGCAGACGCTCCTGGCGCCTTCCTGGCCTCAGCTCCACTCCTGCCTTGCCTTTGCACCTAGTCCCCAGGCGTCCTTGCGGAGGGCTTAGGGGCCGGTGGGTTGCACGCTGCCAAGCCCTCCAGCCGTGAGAGCTCTGTCATAGGGAAGGGAATGGCAAGTGCAGGGCTCCTCCAGCGGTCGCTTGGCCGCCCAGACTCAGCACAGCACGGAGAGCACCAGGCTTCCCAGGGCCCCTGGCTGTGGTCTGCAGCCCCACACACCCGGAGGCTGACTCCGTGAGCGCCCAGAAGGTGCCTGACAGACGTCATGTCCCTAGTGCTCTCCCAACCAGCAGAGACGTGTGCAGGTGGTTGGGGCCTGCCCCTGCGTGTCTGGGCTGCCGCCCACAGCCTCCGCTCAGGGGAAGCAGCCCCTGTGCCAAGACCTGCAGGAGGCGCGGGGCGTCCCTGCCTGGAAGCCAAGTGCACAGTCCGCTTGGAAGCGAGCCTCCTTGGCAAGAGTCGAGGGAGCCAAGCCGCGTGCAGCTGCAATCCCTGCTTGGGCCGAGCCGAGTGTGCCTCCAGGACGGCAGAGCTCCAGCTCTGCGCAGAGGCCGGATCTAGTCAAGTGCCTTGCGCGAGGCTTCTCTGCCCTGGGCGAGACTTGCCCAGGCTTGCCTCGCTGCTAGGCTTGCTGCCCAGGAAGGAGCAGGCTGTGCGATGCTGGGAGAGGCCACTGGCGCCTTCCAGGCCTCAGCTCCACTCCTGCCTTGCCTTTGCATCTAGGCCCCGGGCGTCCTTGGGGAAGGCTTAGGAGCCGGTGGCTTGCACACTGCCAAGCCTTCCAGCAGTGAGGCCCCTCGTAGAGGGGAGGGGAGGGCAAGTGCAGGGCTCCTCCAGCGGTTGCTTGGCCGCCCAGACTCAGCGCCGCACGGAGAGCACAAGGCTCCCAGGTCCCCTGGCTGTGGTCTGCAGCCCCACACTCCCGGAGGCTGACTCCGTGGGCGCCCAGAAGGTGCCTGACAGACGTCATGTCCCTAGCGCTCTGCTCCCCAGCAGAGACGTGTGCTGGTGGTGGGGCCTGCCCCTGCGTGTCTGGGCTCCCGCCGGCAGCCCCAGCTCCAGGGAAGCAGCCCCTGAGCCAAGCCCTGTAGGAGGCGCGGGGCGCCCCCGCCTGGAAGCCTAGTGCACAGCATGCGGGAAGCGAGCCTCCTCGGGAGAAGAGGAGGCAGCCCAGCTGCGTGCGTCTGCACTCACTCCTTGGGCGGAGCCCAGTGAGCCTCCAGTACGGCAGAGCTCCAGCTCTGCTCAGAGGCCCGATCTGGCAGAGTGGCTGGCGTGAGGCTGCTCTGCCCTGGGCGAGCCTTGCCCAGACTTGCCTCGCTGCTAGGCTTCCTGCCCGGGAAGGAGCAGGCTGCGCCAGACAGGCAGACGCTCCTGGCGCCTTCCTGGCCTCAGCTCCACTCCTGCCTTGCCTTTGCACCTAGTCCCCAGGCGTCCTTGCGGAGGGCTTAGGGGCCGGTGGGGTGCACGCTGCCAAGCCCTCCAGCCGTGAGAGCTCTGTCATAGGGAAGGGAATGGCAAGTGCAGGGCTCCTCCAGCGCTCGCTTGGCCGCCCAGACTCAGCACAGCACGGAGAGCACCAGGCTTCCCAGGGCCCTTGGCTGTGGTCTGCAGCCCCACACACCCGGAGGCTGACTCCGTGAGCGCCCAGAAGGTGCCTGACAGACGTCATTTCCCTAGTGCTCTCCCCACCAGCAGAGACGTGTGCAGGTGGTTGGGGCCTGCCCCTGCGTGTCTGGGCTGCCGCCCACAGCCTCCGCTCAGGGGAAGCAGCCCCTGTGCCAAGACCTGCAGGAGGCGCGGGGCGTCCCTGCCTGGAAGCCAAGTGCACGGTCCGCTTGGAAGCGAGCCTCCTTGGGAAGAGTCGAGGGAGCCAAGCCGCGTGCAGCTGCAATCCCTGCTTGGGCCGAGCCGAGTGTGCCTCCAGGACGGCAGAGCTCCAGCTCTGCGCAGAGGCCGGACCTAGTCAAGTGCCTTGCGCGAGGCTGCTCTGCCCTGGGCGAGACTTGCCCAGGCTTGCCTCGCTGCTAGGCTTGCTGCCCAGGAAGGAGCAGGCTGTGCGATGCTGGGAGAGGCCACTGGCGCCTTCCTGGCCTCAGCTCCACTCCTGCCTTGCCTTTGCATCTAGGCCCCGGGCGTCCTTGGGGAAGGCTTAGGAGCCGGTGGCTTGCACACTGCCAAGCCCTCCAGCAGTGAGGCCTCTCGTAGAGGGGAGGGGAGGGCAAGTGCAGGGCTCCTCCAGCAGTTGCTTGGCCGCCCAGACTCAGCGCCGCACGGAGAGCACAAGGCTCCCAGGTCCCCTGGCTGTGGTCTGCAGCCCCACACTCCCGGAGGCTGACTCCGTGGGCGCCCAGAAGGTGCCTGACAGACGTCATGTCCCTAGCGCTCTGCTCCCCAGCAGAGACGTGTGCTGGTGGTGGGGCCTGCCCCTGCGTGTCTGGGCTCCCGCCGGCAGCCCCAGCTCCAGGGAAGCAGCCCCTGAGCCAAGCCCTGTAGGAGGCGCGGGGCGCCCCCGCCTGGAAGCCTAGTGCACAGCATGCGGGAAGCGAGCCTCCTCGGGAGAAGAGGAGGCAGCCCAGCTGCGTGCGTCTGCACTCACTCCTTGGGCGGAGCCCAGTGAGCCTCCAGTACGGCAGAGCTCCAGCTCTGCTCAGAGGCCCGATCTGGCAGAGTGGCTGGCGTGAGGCTGCTCTGCCCTGGGCGAGCCTTGCCCAGACTTGCCTCGCTGCTAGGCTTCCTGCCCGGGAAGGAGCAGGCTGCGCCAGACAGGCAGACGCTCCTGGCGCCTTCCTGGCCTCAGCTCCACTCCTGCCTTGCCTTTGCACCTAGTCCCCAGGCGTCCTTGCGGAGGGCTTAGGGGCCGGTGGGGTGCACGCTGCCAAGCCCTCCAGCCGTGAGAGCTCCGTCATAGGGAAGGGAATGGCAAGTGCAGGGCTCCTCCAGCGCTCGCTTGGCCGCCCAGACTCAGCACAGCACGGAGAGCACCAGGCTTCCCAGGGCCCCTGGCTGTGGTCTGCAGCCCCACACACCCGGAGGCTGACTCCGTGAGCGCCCAGAAGGTGCCTGACAGACGTCATTTCCCTAGTGCTCTCCCCACCAGCAGAGACGTGTGCAGGTGGTTGGGGCCTGCCCCTGCGTGTCTGGGCTGCCGCCCACAGCCTCCGCTCAGGGGAAGCAGCCCCTGTGCCAAGACCTGCAGGAGGCGCGGGGCGTCCCTGCCTGGAAGCCAAGTGCACGGTCCGCTTGGAAGCGAGCCTCCTTGGGAAGAGTCGAGGGAGCCAAGCCGCGTGCAGCTGCAATCCCTGCTTGGGCCGAGCCGAGTGTGCCTCCAGGACGGCAGAGCTCCAGCTCTGCGCAGAGGCCGGATCTAGTCAAGTGCCTTGCGCGAGGCTGCTCTGCCCTGGGCGAGACTTGCCCAGGCTTGCCTCGCTGCTAGGCTTGCTGCCCGGGAAGGAGCAGGCTGTGCGATGCTGGGAGAGGCCACTGGCGCCTTCCTGGCCTCAGCTCCACTCCTGCCTTGCCTTTGCATCTAGGCCCCGGGCGTCCTTGGGGAAGGCTTAGGAGCCGGTGGCTTGCACACTGCCAAGCCCTCCAGCAGTGAGGCCTCTCGTAGAGGGGAGGGGAGGGCAAGTGCAGGGCTCCACCAGCGGTTGCTTGGCCGCCCAGACTCAGCGCCGCACGGAGAGCACAAGGCTCCCAGGTCCCCTGGCTGTGCTCTGCAGCCCCACACTCCCGGAGGCTGACTCCGTGGGCGCCCAGAAGGTGCCTGACAGACGTCATGTCCCTAGCGTTCTGCTCCCCAGCAGAGACGTGTGCAGCTGGTGGGGCCTGCCCCTGCGTGTCTGGGCTCCCGCCGGCAGCCCCAGCTCCAGGGAAGCAGCCCCTGAGCCAAGACCTGTAGGGGGCGCGGGGCGCCCCCGCCTGGAAGCCTAGTGCACAGCATGCGGGAAGCGAGCCTCCTCGGGACAAGAGGAGGCAGCCCAGCTGCGTGCGTCTGCACTCACTCCTTGGGCGGAGCCCAGTGAGCCTCCAGTACGGCAGAGCTCCAGCTCTGCTCAGAGGCCCGATCTGGCAGAGTGGCTGGTGTGAGGCTGCTCTGCCCTGGGCGAGCCTTGCCCAGACTTGCCTCGCTGCTAGGCTTCCTGCCCGGGAAGGAGCAGGCTGCGCCAGACAGGCAGACGCTCCTGGCGCCTTCCTGGCCTCAGCTCCACTCCTGCCTTGCCTTTGCACCTAGTCCCCAGGCGTCCTTGCGGAGGGCTTAGGGGCCGGTGGGGTGCACGCTGCCAAGCCCTCCAGCCGTGAGAGCTCTGTCATAGGGAAGGGAATGGCAAGTGCAAGGCTCCTCCAGCGCTCGCTTGGCCGCCCAGACTCAGCACAGCACGGAGAGCACCAGGCTTCCCAGGGCCCCTGGCTCTGGTCTGCAGCCCCACACACCCGGAGGCTGACTCCGTGAGCACCCAGAAGGTGCCTGACAGACGTCATTTCCCTAGTGCTCTCCCAACCAGCAGAGACGTGTGCAGGTGGTTGGGGCCTGCCCCTGCGTGTCTGGGCTGCCGCCCACAGCCTCCGCTCAGGGGAAGCAGCCCCTGTGCCAAGACCTGCAGGAGGCGCGGGGCGTCCCTGCCTGGAAGCCAAGTGCACAGTCCGCTTGGAAGCGAGCCTCCTTGGGAAGAGTCGAGGGAGCCAAGTCGCGTGCAGCTGCAATCCCTGCTTGGGCCGAGCCGAGTGTGCCTCCAGGACGGCAGAGCTCCAGCTCTGCTCAGAGGCCGGATCTAGTCAAGTGCCTTGCGCGAGGCTGCTCTGCCCTGGGCGAGACTTGCCCAGGCTTGCCTCGCTGCTAGGCTTGCTGCCCAGGAAGGAGCAGGCTGTGCGATGCTGGGAGAGGCCACTGGCGCCTTCCTGGCCTCAGCTCCACTCCTGCCTTGCCTTTGCATCTAGGCCCCGGGCGTCCTTGGGGAAGGCTTAGGAGCCGGTGGCTTGCACACTGCCAAGCCCTCCAGCAGTGAGGCCTCTCGTAGAGGGGAGGGGAGGGCAAGTGCAGGGCTCCACCAGCGGTTGCTTGGCCGCCCAGACTCAGCGCCGCACGGAGAGCACAAGGCTCCCAGGTCCCCTGGCTGTGGTCTGCAGCCCCACACTCCCGGAGGCTGACTCCGTGGGCGCCCAGAAGGTGCCTGACAGACGTCATGTCCCTAGCGCTCTGCTCCCCAGCAGAGACGTGTGCAGGTGGTGGGGCCTGCCCCTGCGTGTCTGGGCTCCCGCCGGCAGCCCCAGCTCCAGGGAAGCAGCCCCTGAGGCAAGACCTGTAGGAGGCGCGGGGCGCCCCCGCCTGGAAGCCTAGTGCACAGCACGTGGGAAGCGAGCCTCCTCGGGAGAAGAGGAGGCAGCCCAGCTGCGTGCGTCTGCAATCACTCCTTGGGCGGAGCCCAGTGAGCCTCCAGTACGGCAGAGCTCCAGCTCTGCTCAGAGGCCCGATCTGGCAGAGTGGCTGGCGTGAGGCTGCTCTGCCCTGGGCGAGCCTTGCCCAGACTTGCCTCGCTGCTAGGCTTCCTGCCCGGGAAGGAGCAGGCTGCGCCAGACAGGCAGACGCTCCTGGCGCCTTCCTGGCCTCAGCTCCACTCCTGCCTTGCCTTTGCACCTAGTCCCCAGGCGTCCTTGCGGAGGGCTTAGGGGCCGGTGGGGTGCACGCTGCCAAGCCCTCCAGCCGTGAGAGCTCCGTCATAGGGAAGGGAATGGCAAGTGCAGGGCTCCTCCAGCGCTCGCTTGGCCGCCCAGACTCAGCACAGCACGGAGAGCACCAGGCTTCCCAGGGCCCCTGGCTGTGGTCTGCAGCCCCACACACCCGGAGGCTGACTCCGTGAGCGCCCAGAAGGTGCCTGACAGACGTCATTTCCCGAGTGCTCTCCCCACCAGCAGAGACGTGTGCAGGTGGTTGGGGCCTGCCCCTGCGTGTCTGGGCTGCCGCCCACAGCCTCCGCTCAGGGGAAGCAGCCCCTGTGCCAAGACCTGCAGGAGGCGCGGGGTGTCCCTGCCTGGAAGCCAAGTGCACGGTCCGCTTGGAAGCGAGCCTCCTTGGGAAGAGTCGAGGGAGCCAAGCCGCGTGCAGCTGCAATCCCTGCTTGGGCCGAGCCGAGTGTGCCTCCAGGACGGCAGAGCTCCAGCTCTGCTCAGAGGCCGGATCTAGTCAAGTGCCTTGCGCGAGGCTGCTCTGCCTTGGGCGAGACTTGCCCAGGCTTGCCTCGCTGCTAGGCTTGCTGCCCGGGAAGGAGCAGGCTGTGCGATGCTGGGAGAGGCCACTGGCGCCTTCCTGGCCTCAGCTCCACTCCTGCCTTGCCTTTGCATCTAGGCCCCGGGCGTCCTTGGGGAAGGCTTAGGAGCCGGTGGCTTGCACACTGCCAAGCCCTCCAGCAGTGAGGCCTCTCGTAGAGGGGAGGGGAGGGCAAGTGCAGGGCTCCACCAGCGGTTGCTTGGCCGCCCAGACTCAGCGCCGCACGGAGAGCACAAGGCTCCCAGGTCCCCTGGCTGTGCTCTACAGCCCCACACTCCCGGAGGCTGACTCCGTGGGCGCCCAGAAGGTGCCTGACAGACGTCATGTCCCTAGCGTTCTGCTCCCCAGCAGAGACGTGTGCAGCTGGTGGGGCCTGCCCCTGCGTGTCTGGGCTCCCGCCGGCAGCCCCAGCTCCAGGGAAGCAGCCCCTGAGCCAAGACCTGTAGGGGGCGCGGGGCGCCCCCGCCTGGAAGCCTAGTGCACAGCATGCGGGAAGCGAGCCTCCTCTGGAGAAGAGGAGGCAGCCCAGCTGCGTGCGTCTGCACTCACTCCTTGGGCGGAGCCCAGTGAGCCTCCAGTACGGCAGAGCTCCAGCTCTGCTCAGAGGCCCGATCTGGCAGAGTGGCTGGCGTGAGGCTGCTCGGCCCTGGGCGAGCCTTGCCCAGACTTGCCTCGCTGCTAGGCTTCCTGCCCGGGAAGGAGCAGGCTGCGCCAGACAGGCAGACGCTCCTGGCGCCTTCCTGGCCTCAGCTCCACTCCTGCCTTGCCTTTGCACCTAGTCCCCAGGCGTCCTTGCGGAGGGCTTAGGGGCCGGTGGGGTGCACGCTGCCAAGCCCTCCAGCCGTGAGAGCTCTGTCATAGGGAAGGGAATGGCAAGTGCAGGGCTCCTCCAGCGCTCGCTTGGCCGCCCAGACTCAGCACAGCACGGAGAGCACCAGGCTTCCCAGGGCCCCTGGCTGTGGTCTGCAGCCCCACACACCCGGAGGCTGACTCCGTGAGCGCCCAGAAGGTGCCTGACAGACGTCATTTCCCTAGTGCTCTCCCCACCAGCAGAGGCGTGTGCAGGTGGTTGGGGCCTGCCCCTGCGTGTCTGGGCTGCCGCCCACAGCCTCCGCTCAGGGGAAGCAGCCCCTGTGCCAAGACCTGCAGGAGGCGCGGGGCGTCCCTGCCTGGAAGCCAAGTGCACGGTCCGCTTGGAAGCGAGCCTCCTTGGGAAGAGTCGAGGGAGCCAAGCCGCGTGCAGCTGCAATCCCTGCTTGGGCCGAGCCGAGTGTGCCTCCAGGACGGCAGAGCTCCAGCTCTGCGCAGAGGCCGGATCTAGTCAAGTGCCTTGCGCGAGGCTGCTCTGCCCTGGGCGAGACTTGCCCAGGCTTGCCTCGCTGCTAGGCTTGCTGCCCGGGAAGGAGCAGGCTGTGCGATGCTGGGAGAGGCCACTGGCGCCTTCCTGGCCTCAGCTCCACTCCTGCCTTGCCTTTGCATCTAGGCCCCGGGCGTCCTTGGGGAAGGCTTAGGAGCCGGTGGCTTGCACACTGCCAAGCCCTCCAGCAGTGAGGCCTCTCGTAGAGGGGAGGGGAGGGCAAGTGCAGGGCTCCACCAGCGGTTGCTTGGCCGCCCAGACTCAGCGCCGCACGGAGAGCACAAGGCTCCCAGGTCCCCTGGCTGTGCTCTGCAGCCCCACACTCCCGGAGGCTGACTCCGTGGGCGCCCAGAAGGTGCCTGACAGACGTCATGTCCCTAGCGTTCTGCTCCCCAGCAGAGACGTGTGCAGCTGGTGGGGCCTGCCCCTGCGTGTCTGGGCTCCCGCCGGCAGCCCCAGCTCCAGGGAAGCAGCCCCTGAGCCAAGACCTGTAGGGGGCGCGGGGCGCCCCCGCCTGGAAGCCTAGTGCACAGCATGCGGGAAGCGAGCCTCCTCGGGACAAGAGGAGGCAGCCCAGCTGCGTGCGTCTGCACTCACTCCTTGGGCGGAGCCCAGTGAGCCTCCAGTACGGCAGAGCTCCAGCTCTGCTCAGAGGCCCGATCTGGCAGAGTGGCTGGTGTGAGGCTGCTCTGCCCTGGGCGAGCCTTGCCCAGACTTGCCTCGCTGCTAGGCTTCCTGCCCGGGAAGGAGCAGGCTGCGCCAGACAGGCAGACGCTCCTGGCGCCTTCCTGGCCTCAGCTCCACTCCTGCCTTGCCTTTGCACCTAGTCCCCAGGCGTCCTTGCGGAGGGCTTAGGGGCCGGTGGGGTGCACGCTGCCAAGCCCTCCAGCCGTGAGAGCTCTGTCATAGGGAAGGGAATGGCAAGTGCAAGGCTCCTCCAGCGCTCGCTTGGCCGCCCAGACTCAGCACAGCACGGAGAGCACCAGGCTTCCCAGGGCCCCTGGCTCTGGTCTGCAGCCCCACACACCCGGAGGCTGACTCCGTGAGCACCCAGAAGGTGCCTGACAGACGTCATTTCCCTAGTGCTCTCCCAACCAGCAGAGACGTGTGCAGGTGGTTGGGGCCTGCCCCTGCGTGTCTGGGCTGCCGCCCACAGCCTCCGCTCAGGGGAAGCAGCCCCTGTGCCAAGACCTGCAGGAGGCGCGGGGCGTCCCTGCCTGGAAGCCAAGTGCACAGTCCGCTTGGAAGCGAGCCTCCTTGGGAAGAGTCGAGGGAGCCAAGTCGCGTGCAGCTGCAATCCCTGCTTGGGCCGAGCCGAGTGTGCCTCCAGGACGGCAGAGCTCCAGCTCTGCTCAGAGGCCGGATCTAGTCAAGTGCCTTGCGCGAGGCTGCTCTGCCCTGGGCGAGACTTGCCCAGGCTTGCCTCGCTGCTAGGCTTGCTGCCCGGGAAGGAGCAGGCTGTGCGATGCTGGGAGAGGCCACTGGCGCCTTCCTGGCCTCAGCTCCACTCCTGCCTTGCCTTTGCATCTAGGCCCTGGGCGTCCTTGGGGAAGGCTTAGGAGCCGGTGGCTTGCACACTGCCAAGCCCTCCAGCAGTGAGGCCTCTCGTAGAGGGGAGGGGAGGGCAAGTGCAGGGCTCCACCAGCGGTTGCTTGGCCGCCCAGACTCAGCGCCGCACGGAGAGCACACGGCTCCCAGGTCCCCTGGCTGTGGTCTGCAGCCCCACACTCCCGGAGGCTGACTCCGTGGGCGCCCAGAAGGTGCCTGACAGACGTCATGTCCCTAGCGCTCTGCTCCCCAGCAGAGACGTGTGCAGGTGGTGGGGCCTGCCCCTGCGTGTCTGGGCTCCCGCCGGCAGCCCCAGCTCCAGGGAAGCAGCCCCTGAGCCAAGACCTGTAGGGGGCGCGGGGCGCCCCCGCCTGGAAGCCTAGTGCACAGCATGCGGGAAGCGAGCCTCCTCGGGAGAAGAGGAGGCAGCCCAGCTGCGTGCGTCTGCACTCACTCCTTGGGCGGAGCCCAGTGAGCCTCCAGTACGGCAGAGCTCCAGCTCTGCTCAGAGGCCCGATCTGGCAGAGTTGCTGGCGTGAGGCTGCTCTGCCCTGGGCGAGCCTTGCCCAGACTTGCCTCGCTGCTAGGCTTCCTGCCCGGGAAGGAGCAGGCTGCGCCAGACAGGCAGACGCTCCTGGCGCCTTCCTGGCCTCAGCTCCACGCCTGCCTTGCCTTTGCACCTAGTCCCCAGGCGTCCTTGCGGAGGGCTTAGGGGCCGGTGGGGTGCACGCTGCCAAGCCCTCCAGCCGTGAGAGCTCTGTCATAGGGAAGGGAATGGCAAGTGCAGGGCTCCTCCAGCGTCGCTTGGCCGCCCAGACTCAGCACAGCACGGAGAGCACCAGGCTTCCCAGGGCCCCTGGCTGTGGTCTGCAGCCCCACACACCCGGAGGCTGACTCCGTGAGCGCCCAGAAGGTGCCTGACAGACGTCATGTCCCTAGTGCTCTCCCAACCAGCAGAGACGTGTGCAGGTGGTTGGGGCCTGCCCCTGCGTGTCTGGGCTGCCGCCCACAGCCTCCGCTCAGGGGAAGCAGCCCCTGTGCCAAGACCTGCAGGAGGCGCGGGGCGTTCCTGCCTGGAAGCCAAGTGCACAGTCCGCTTGGAAGCGAGCCTCCTTGGGAAGAGTCGAGGGAGCCAAGCCGCGTGCAGCTGCAATCCCTGCTTGGGCCGAGCCGAGTGTGCCTCCTGTAGGGCAGAGCTCCAGCTCTGCGCAGAGGCCGGATCTAGTCAAGTGCCTTGCGCGAGGCTGCTCTGCCCTGGGCGAGACTTGCCCAGGCTTGCCTCGCTGCTAGGCTTGCTGCCCAGGAAGGAGCAGGCTGTGCGATGCTGGGAGAGGCCACTGGCGCCTTCCTGGCCTCAGCTCCACTCCTGCCTTGCCTTTGCATCTAGGCCCCGGGCGTCCTTGGGGAAGGCTTAGGAGCCGGTGGCTTGCACACTGCCAAGCCCTCCAGCAGTGAGGCCTCTCGTAGAGGGGAGGGGAGGGCAAATGCAGGGCTCCTCCAGCGGTTGCTTGGCCGCCCAGACTCAGCGCCGCACGGAGAGCACAAGGCTCCCAGGTCCCCTGGCTGTGGTCTGCAGCCCCACACTCCCGGAGGCTGACTCCGTGGGCGCCCAGAAGGTGCCTGACAGACGTCATGTCCCTAGCGCTCTGCTCCCCAGCAGAGACGTGTGCAGGTGGTGGGGCCTGCCCCTGCGTGTCTGGGCTCCCGCCGGGAGCCCCAGCTCCAGGGAAGCAGCCCCTGAGCCAAGACCTGTAGGAGGCGCCGCGGCGCCCCCGCCTGGAAGCCTAGTGCACAGCATGCGGGAAGCGAGCCTCCTGGGGAGAAGACGAGGCAGCCCAGCTGCGTGCGTCTGCACTCACTTCTTGGGCGGAGCCCAGTGAGCCTCCAGTACGGCAGAGCTCCAGCTCTGCTCAGAGGCCCGATCTGGCAGAGTGGCTGGCGTGAGGCTGCTCTGCCCTGGGCGAGCCTTGCCCAGACTTGCCTCGCTGCTAGGCTTCCTGCCCGGGAAGGAGCAGGCTGCGCCAGACAGGCAGACGCTCCTGGCGCCTTCCTGGCCTCAGCTCCACTCCTGCCTTGCCTTTGCACCTAGTCCCCAGGCGTCCATGCGGAGGGCTTAGGGGCCGGTGGGTTGCACGCTGCCAAGCCCTCCAGCCGTGAGAGCTCTGTCATAGGGAAGGGAATGGCAAGTGCAGGGCTCCTCCAGCGGTCGCTTGGCCGCCCAGACTCAGCACAGCACGGAGAGCACCAGGCTTCCCAGGGCCCCTGGCTGTGGTCTGCAGCCCCACACACCCGGAGGCTGACTCCGTGAGCGCCTAGAAGGTGCCTGACAGACGTCATTTCCCTAGTGCTCTCCCCACCAGCAGAGACGTGTGCAGGTGGTTGGGGCCTGCCCCTGCGTGTCTGGGCTGCCGCCCACAGCCTCCGCTCAGGGGAAGCAGCCCCTGTGCCAAGACCTGCAGGAGGCGCGGGGCGTCCCTGCCTGGAAGCCAAGTGCACAGTCCGCTTGGAAGCGAGCCTCCTTGGGAAGAGTCGAGGGAGCCAAGCCGCGTGCAGCTGCAATCCCTGCTTGGGCCGAGCCGAGTGTGCCTCCAGTAGGGCAGAGCTCCAGCTCTGCGCAGAGGCCGGATCTAGTCAAGTGCCTTGCGCGAGGCTGCTCTGCCCTGGGCGAGACTTGCCCAGGCTTGCCTCGCTGCTAGGCTTGCTGCCCAGGAAGGAGCAGGCTGTGCGATGCTGGGAGAGGCCACTGGCGCCTTCCTGGCCTCAGCTCCACTCCTGCCTTGCCTTTGCATCTAGGCCCCGGGCGTCCTTGGGGAAGGCTTAGGAGCCGGTGGCTTGCACACTGCCAAGCCCTCCAGCAGTGAGGCCTCTCGTAGAGGGGAGGGGAGGGCAAGTGCAGGGCTCCTCCCGCGGTTGCTTGGCCGCCCAGACTCAGCGCCGCACGGAGAGCACAAGGCTCCCAGGTCCCCTGGCTGTGGTCTGCAGCCCCACACTCCCGGAGGCTGACTCCGTGGGCGCCCAGAAGGTGCCTGACAGACGTCATGTCCCTAGCGCTCTGCTCCCCAGCGGAGACGTGTGCTGGTGGTGGGGCCTGCCCCTGCGTGTCTGGGCTCCCGCCGGCAGCCCCAGCTCCAGGGAAGCAGCCCCTGAGCCAAGCCCTGTAGGAGGCGCGGGGCGCCCCCGCCTGGAAGCCTAGTGCACAGCATGCGGGAAGCGAGCCTCCTCGGGAGAAGAGGAGGCAGCCCAGCTGCGTGCGTCTGCACTCACTCCTTGGGCGGAGCCCAGTGAGCCTCCAGTACGGCAGAGCTCCAGCTCTGCTCAGAGGCCCGATCTGGCAGAGTGGCTGGCGTGAGGCTGCTCTGCCCTGGGCGAGCCTTGCCCAGACTTGCCTCGCTGCTAGGCTTCCTGCCCGGGAAGGAGCAGGCTGCGCCAGACAGGCAGACGCTCCTGGCGCCTTCCTGGCCTCAGCTCCACTCCTGCCTTGCCTTTGCACCTAGTCCCCAGGCGTCCTTGCGGAGGGCTTAGGGGCCGGTGGGGTGCACGCTGCCAAGCCCTCCAGCCGTGAGAGCTCTGTCATAGGGAAGGGAATGGCAAGTGCAGGGCTCCTCCAGCGGTCGCTTGGCCGCCCAGACTCAGCACAGCACGGAGAGCACCAGGCTTCCCAGGGCCCCTGGCTGTGGTCTGCAGCCCCACACACCCGGAGGCTGACTCCGTGAGCGCCCAGAAGGTGCCTGACAGACGTCATGTCCCTAGTGCTCTCCCAACCAGCAGAGACGTGTGCAGGTGGTTGGGGCCTGCCCCTGCGTGTCTGGGCTGCCGCCCACAGCCTCCGCTCAGGGGAAGCAGCCCCTGTGCCAAGACCTGCAGGAGGCGCGGGGCGTCCCTGCCTGGAAGCCAAGTGCACAGTCCGCTTGGAAGCGAGCCTCCTTGGGAAGAGTCGAGGGAGCCAAGCCGCGTGCAGCTGCAATCCCTGCTTGGGCCGAGCCGAGTGTGCCTCCAGTAGGGCAGAGCTCCAGCTCTGCGCAGAGGCCGGATCTAGTCAAGTGCCTTGCGCGAGGCTGTTCTACCCTGGGCGAGACTTGCCCAGGCTTGCCTCGCTGCTAGGCTTGCTGCCCAGGAAGGAGCAGGCTGTGCGATGCTGGGAGAGGCCACTGGCGCCTTCCTGGCCTCAGCTGCACTCCTGCCTTGCCTTTGCATCTAGGCCCCGGGCGTCCTTGGGGAAGGCTTAGGAGCCGGTGGCTTGCACACTGCCAAGCCCTCCAGCAGTGAGGCCTCTCGTAGAGGGGAGGGGAGGGCAAGTGCAGGGCTCCTCCAGCGGTTGCTTGGCCGCCCAGACTCAGCGCCGCACGGAGAGCACAAGGCTCCCAGGTCCCCTGGCTGTGGTCTGCAGCCCCACACTCCCGGAGGCTGACTCCGTGGGCGCCCAGAAGGTGCCTGACAGACGTCATGTCCCTAGCGCTCTGCTCCCCAGCAGAGACGTGTGCTGGTGGTGGGGCCTGCCCCTGCGTGTCTGGGCTCCCGCCGGCAGCCCCAGCTCCAGGGAAGCAGCCCCTGAGCCAAGCCCTGTAGGAGGCGCGGGGCGCCCCCGCCTGGAAGCCTAGTGCACAGCATGCGGGAAGCGAGCCTCCTCGGGAGAAGAGGAGGCAGCCCAGCTGCGTGCGTCTGCACTCACTCCTTGGGCGGAGCCCAGTGAGCCTCCAGTACGGCAGAGCTCCAGCTCTGCTCAGAGGCCCGATCTGGCAGAGTGGCTGGCGTGAGGCTGCTCTGCCCTGGGCGAGCCTTGCCCAGACTTGCCTCGCTGCTAGGCTTCCTGCCCGGGAAGGAGCAGGCTGCGCCAGACAGGCAGACGCTCCTGGCGCCTTCCTGGCCTCAGCTCCACTCCTGCCTTGCCTTTGCACCTAGTCCCCAGGCGTCCTTGCGGAGGGCTTAGGGGCCGGTGGGGTGCACGCTGCCAAGCCCTCCAGCCGTGAGAGCTCTGTCATAGGGAAGGGAATGGCAAGTGCAGGGCTCCTCCAGCGGTCGCTTGGCCGCCCAGACTCAGCACAGCACGGAGAGCACCAGGCTTCCCAGGGCCCCTGGCTGTGGTCTGCAGCCCCACACACCCGGAGGCTGACTCCGTGAGCGCCCAGAAGGTGCCTGACAGACGTCATGTCCCTAGTGCTCTCCCAACCAGCAGAGACGTGTGCAGGTGGTTGGGGCCTGCCCCTGCGTGTCTGGGCTGCCGCCCACAGCCTCCGCTCAGGGGAAGCAGCCCCTGTGCCAAGACCTGCAGGAGGCGCGGGGCGTTCCTGCCTGGAAGCCAAGTGCACAGTCCGCTTGGAAGCGAGCCTCCTTGGGAAGAGTCGAGGGAGCCAAGCCGCGTGCAGCTGCAATCCCTGCTTGGGCCGAGCCGAGTGTGCCTCCTGTAGGGCAGAGCTCCAGCTCTGCGCAGAGGCCGGATCTAGTCAAGTGCCTTGCGCGAGGCTGCTCTGCCCTGGGCGAGACTTGCCCAGGCTTGCCTCGCTGCTAGGCTTGCTGCCCAGGAAGGAGCAGGCTGTGCGATGCTGGGAGAGGCCACTGGCGCCTTCCTGGCCTCAGCTCCACTCCTGCCTTGCCTTTGCATCTAGGCCCCGGGCGTCCTTGGGGAAGGCTTAGGAGCCGGTGGCTTGCACACTGCCAAGCCCTCCAGCAGTGAGGCCTCTCGTAGAGGGGAGGGGAGGGCAAATGCAGGGCTCCTCCAGCGGTTGCTTGGCCGCCCAGACTCAGCGCCGCACGGAGAGCACAAGGCTCCCAGGTCCCCTGGCTGTGGTCTGCAGCCCCACACTCCCGGAGGCTGACTCCGTGGGCGCCCAGAAGGTGCCTGACAGACGTCATGTCCCTAGCGCTCTGCTCCCCAGCAGAGACGTGTGCAGGTGGTGGGGCCTGCCCCTGCGTGTCTGGGCTCCCGCCGGGAGCCCCAGCTCCAGGGAAGCAGCCCCTGAGCCAAGACCTGTAGGAGGCGCCGCGGCGCCCCCGCCTGGAAGCCTAGTGCACAGCATGCGGGAAGCGAGCCTCCTGGGGAGAAGACGAGGCAGCCCAGCTGCGTGCGTCTGCACTCACTTCTTGGGCGGAGCCCAGTGAGCCTCCAGTACGGCAGAGCTCCAGCTCTGCTCAGAGGCCCGATCTGGCAGAGTGGCTGGCGTGAGGCTGCTCTGCCCTGGGCGAGCCTTGCCCAGACTTGCCTCGCTGCTAGGCTTCCTGCCCGGGAAGGAGCAGGCTGCGCCAGACAGGCAGACGCTCCTGGCGCCTTCCTGGCCTCAGCTCCACTCCTGCCTTGCCTTTGCACCTAGTCCCCAGGCGTCCATGCGGAGGGCTTAGGGGCCGGTGGGTTGCACGCTGCCAAGCCCTCCAGCCGTGAGAGCTCTGTCATAGGGAAGGGAATGGCAAGTGCAGGGCTCCTCCAGCGGTCGCTTGGCCGCCCAGACTCAGCACAGCACGGAGAGCACCAGGCTTCCCAGGGCCCCTGGCTGTGGTCTGCAGCCCCACACACCCGGAGGCTGACTCCGTGAGCGCCCAGAAGGTGCCTGACAGACGTCATTTCCCTAGTGCTCTCCCCACCAGCAGAGACGTGTGCAGGTGGTTGGGGCCTGCCCCTGCGTGTCTGGGCTGCCGCCCACAGCCTCCGCTCAGGGGAAGCAGCCCCTGTGCCAAGACCTGCAGGAGGCGCGGGGCGTCCCTGCCTGGAAGCCAAGTGCACAGTCCGCTTGGAAGCGAGCCTCCTTGGGAAGAGTCGAGGGAGCCAAGCCGCGTGCAGCTGCAATCCCTGCTTGGGCCGAGCCGAGTGTGCCTCCAGTAGGGCAGAGCTCCAGCTCTGCGCAGAGGCCGGATCTAGTCAAGTGCCTTGCGCGAGGCTGCTCTGCCCTGGGCGAGACTTGCCCAGGCTTGCCTCGCTGCTAGGCTTGCTGCCCAGGAAGGAGCAGGCTGTGCGATGCTGGGAGAGGCCACTGGCGCCTTCCTGGCCTCAGCTCCACTCCTGCCTTGCCTTTGCATCTAGGCCCCGGGCGTCCTTGGGGAAGGCTTAGGAGCCGGTGGCTTGCACACTGCCAAGCCCTCCAGCAGTGAGGCCTCTCGTAGAGGGGAGGGGAGGGCAAGTGCAGGGCTCCTCCCGCGGTTGCTTGGCCGCCCAGACTCAGCGCCGCACGGAGAGCACAAGGCTCCCAGGTCCCCTGGCTGTGGTCTGCAGCCCCACACTCCCGGAGGCTGACTCCGTGGGCGCCCAGAAGGTGCCTGACAGACGTCATGTCCCTAGCGCTCTGCTCCCCAGCGGAGACGTGTGCTGGTGGTGGGGCCTGCCCCTGCGTGTCTGGGCTCCCGCCGGCAGCCCCAGCTCCAGGGAAGCAGCCCCTGAGCCAAGCCCTGTAGGAGGCGCGGGGCGCCCCCGCCTGGAAGCCTAGTGCACAGCATGCGGGAAGCGAGCCTCCTCGGGAGAAGAGGAGGCAGCCCAGCTGCGTGCGTCTGCACTCACTCCTTGGGCGGAGCCCAGTGAGCCTCCAGTACGGCAGAGCTCCAGCTCTGCTCAGAGGCCCGATCTGGCAGAGTGGCTGGCGTGAGGCTGCTCTGCCCTGGGCGAGCCTTGCCCAGACTTGCCTCGCTGCTAGGCTTCCTGCCCGGGAAGGAGCAGGCTGCGCCAGACAGGCAGACGCTCCTGGCGCCTTCCTGGCCTCAGCTCCACTCCTGCCTTGCCTTTGCACCTAGTCCCCAGGCGTCCTTGCGGAGGGCTTAGGGGCCGGTGGGGTGCACGCTGCCAAGCCCTCCAGCCGTGAGAGCTCTGTCATAGGGAAGGGAATGGCAAGTGCAGGGCTCCTCCAGCGGTCGCTTGGCCGCCCAGACTCAGCACAGCACGGAGAGCACCAGGCTTCCCAGGGCCCCTGGCTGTGGTCTGCAGCCCCACACACCCGGAGGCTGACTCCGTGAGCGCCCAGAAGGTGCCTGACAGACGTCATGTCCCTAGTGCTCTCCCAACCAGCAGAGACGTGTGCAGGTGGTTGGGGCCTGCCCCTGCGTGTCTGGGCTGCCGCCCACAGCCTCCGCTCAGGGGAAGCAGCCCCTGTGCCAAGACCTGCAGGAGGCGCGGGGCGTCCCTGCCTGGAAGCCAAGTGCACAGTCCGCTTGGAAGCGAGCCTCCTTGGGAAGAGTCGAGGGAGCCAAGCCGCGTGCAGCTGCAATCCCTGCTTGGGCCGAGCCGAGTGTGCCTCCAGTAGGGCAGAGCTCCAGCTCTGCGCAGAGGCCGGATCTAGTCAAGTGCCTTGCGCGAGGCTGTTCTACCCTGGGCGAGACTTGCCCAGGCTTGCCTCGCTGCTAGGCTTGCTGCCCAGGAAGGAGCAGGCTGTGCGATGCTGGGAGAGGCCACTGGCGCCTTCCTGGCCTCAGCTGCACTCCTGCCTTGCCTTTGCATCTAGGCCCCGGGCGTCCTTGGGGAAGGCTTAGGAGCCGGTGGCTTGCACACTGCCAAGCCCTCCAGCAGTGAGGCCTCTCGTAGAGGGGAGGGGAGGGCAAGTGCAGGGCTCCTCCAGCGGTTGCTTGGCCGCCCAGACTCAGCGCCGCACGGAGAGCACAAGGCTCCCAGGTCCCCTGGCTGTGGTCTGCAGCCCCACACTCCCGGAGGCTGACTCCGTGGGCGCCCAGAAGGTGCCTGACAGACGTCATGTCCCTAGCGCTCTGCTCCCCAGCAGAGACGTGTGCTGGTGGTGGGGCCTGCCCCTGCGTGTCTGGGCTCCCGCCGGCAGCCCCAGCTCCAGGGAAGCAGCCCCTGAGCCAAGCCCTGTAGGAGGCGCGGGGCGCCCCCGCCTGGAAGCCTAGTGCACAGCATGCGGGAAGCGAGCCTCCTCGGGAGAAGAGGAGGCAGCCCAGCTGCGTGCGTCTGCACTCACTCCTTGGGCGGAGCCCAGTGAGCCTCCAGTACGGCAGAGCTCCAGCTCTGCTCAGAGGCCCGATCTGGCAGAGTGGCTGGCGTGAGGCTGCTCTGCCCTGGGCGAGCCTTGCCCAGACTTGCCTCGCTGCTAGGCTTCCTGCCCGGGAAGGAGCAGGCTGCGCCAGACAGGCAGACGCTCCTGGCGCCTTCCTGGCCTCAGCTCCACTCCTGCCTTGCCTTTGCACCTAGTCCCCAGGCGTCCTTGCGGAGGGCTTAGGGGCCGGTGGGTTGCACGCTGCCAAGCCCTCCAGCCGTGAGAGCTCTGTCATAGGGAAGGGAATGGCAAGTGCAGGGCTCCTCCAGCGGTCGCTTGGCCGCCCAGACTCAGCACAGCACGGAGAGCACCAGGCTTCCCAGGGCCCCTGGCTGTGGTCTGCAGCCCCACACACCCGGAGGCTGACTCCGTGAGCGCCCAGAAGGTGCCTGACAGACGTCATGTCCCTAGCGCTCTCCCAACCAGCAGAGACGTGTGCAGGTGGTTGGGGCCTGCCCCTGCGTGTCTGGGCTCCCGCCGGCAGCCCCAGCTCCAGGGAAGCAGCCCCTGAGCCAAGCCCTGTAGGAGGCGCGGGGCGCCCCCGCCTGGAAGCCTAGTGCACAGCATGCGGGAAGCGAGCCTCCTCGGGAGAAGAGGAGGCAGCCCAGCTGCGTGCGTCTGCACTCACTCCTTGGGCGGAGCCCAGTGAGCCTCCAGTACGGCAGAGCTCCAGCTCTGCTCAGAGGCCCGATCTGGCAGAGTGGCTGGCGTGAGGCTGCTCTGCCCTGGGCGAGCCTTGCCCAGACTTGCCTCGCTGCTAGGCTTCCTGCCCGGGAAGGAGCAGGCTGCGCCAGACAGGCAGACGCTCCTGGCGCCTTCCTGGCCTCAGCTCCACTCCTGCCTTGCCTTTGCACCTAGTCCCCAGGCGTCCTTGCAGAGGGCTTAGGGGCCGGTGGGGTGCACGCTGCCAAGCCCTCCAGCCGTGAGAGCTCTGTCATAGGGAAGGGAATGGCAAGTGCAGGGCTCCTCCAGCGGTCGCTTGGCCGCCCAGACTCAGCACAGCACGGAGAGCACCAGGCTTCCCAGGGCCCCTGGCTGTGGTCTGCAGCCCCACACACCCGGAGGCTGACTCCGTGAGCGCCCAGAAGGTGCCTGACAGACGTCATGTCCCTAGTGCTCTCCCAACCAGCAGAGACGTGTGCAGGTGGTTGGGGCCTGCCCCTGCGTGTCTGGGCTGCCGCCCACAGCCTCCGCTCAGGGGAAGCAGCCCCTGTGCCAAGACCTGCAGGAGGCGCGGGGCGTTCCTGCCTGGAAGCCAAGTGCACAGTCCGCTTGGAAGCGAGCCTCCTTGGGAAGAGTCGAGGGAGCCAAGCCGCGTGCAGCTGCAATCCCTGCTTGGGCCGAGCCGAGTGTGCCTCCTGTAGGGCAGAGCTCCAGCTCTGCGCAGAGGCCGGATCTAGTCAAGTGCCTTGCGCGAGGCTGCTCTGCCCTGGGCGAGACTTGCCCAGGCTTGCCTCGCTGCTAGGCTTGCTGCCCAGGAAGGAGCAGGCTGTGCGATGCTGGGAGAGGCCACTGGCGCCTTCCTGGCCTCAGCTCCACTCCTGCCTTGCCTTTGCATCTAGGCCCCGGGCGTCCTTGGGGAAGGCTTAGGAGCCGGTGGCTTGCACACTGCCAAGCCCTCCAGCAGTGAGGCCTCTCGTAGAGGGGAGGGGAGGGCAAATGCAGGGCTCCTCCAGCGGTTGCTTGGCCGCCCAGACTCAGCGCCGCACGGAGAGCACAAGGCTCCCAGGTCCCCTGGCTGTGGTCTGCAGCCCCACACTCCCGGAGGCTGACTCCGTGGGCGCCCAGAAGGTGCCTGACAGACGTCATGTCCCTAGCGCTCTGCTCCCCAGCAGAGACGTGTGCAGGTGGTGGGGCCTGCCCCTGCGTGTCTGGGCTCCCGCCGGGAGCCCCAGCTCCAGGGAAGCAGCCCCTGAGCCAAGACCTGTAGGAGGCGCCGCGGCGCCCCCGCCTGGAAGCCTAGTGCACAGCATGCGGGAAGCGAGCCTCCTGGGGAGAAGACGAGGCAGCCCAGCTGCGTGCGTCTGCACTCACTTCTTGGGCGGAGCCCAGTGAGCCTCCAGTACGGCAGAGCTCCAGCTCTGCTCAGAGGCCCGATCTGGCAGAGTGGCTGGCGTGAGGCTGCTCTGCCCTGGGCGAGCCTTGCCCAGACTTGCCTCGCTGCTAGGCTTCCTGCCCGGGAAGGAGCAGGCTGCGCCAGACAGGCAGACGCTCCTGGCGCCTTCCTGGCCTCAGCTCCACTCCTGCCTTGCCTTTGCACCTAGTCCCCAGGCGTCCATGCGGAGGGCTTAGGGGCCGGTGGGTTGCACGCTGCCAAGCCCTCCAGCCGTGAGAGCTCTGTCATAGGGAAGGGAATGGCAAGTGCAGGGCTCCTCCAGCGGTCGCTTGGCCGCCCAGACTCAGCACAGCACGGAGAGCACCAGGCTTCCCAGGGCCCCTGGCTGTGGTCTGCAGCCCCACACACCCGGAGGCTGACTCCGTGAGCGCCCAGAAGGTGCCTGACAGACGTCATTTCCCTAGTGCTCTCCCCACCAGCAGAGACGTGTGCAGGTGGTTGGGGCCTGCCCCTGCGTGTCTGGGCTGCCGCCCACAGCCTCCGCTCAGGGGAAGCAGCCCCTGTGCCAAGACCTGCAGGAGGCGCGGGGCGTCCCTGCCTGGAAGCCAAGTGCACAGTCCGCTTGGAAGCGAGCCTCCTTGGGAAGAGTCGAGGGAGCCAAGCCGCGTGCAGCTGCAATCCCTGCTTGGGCCGAGCCGAGTGTGCCTCCAGTAGGGCAGAGCTCCAGCTCTGCGCAGAGGCCGGATCTAGTCAAGTGCCTTGCGCGAGGCTGCTCTGCCCTGGGCGAGACTTGCCCAGGCTTGCCTCGCTGCTAGGCTTGCTGCCCAGGAAGGAGCAGGCTGTGCGATGCTGGGAGAGGCCACTGGCGCCTTCCTGGCCTCAGCTCCACTCCTGCCTTGCCTTTGCATCTAGGCCCCGGGCGTCCTTGGGGAAGGCTTAGGAGCCGGTGGCTTGCACACTGCCAAGCCCTCCAGCAGTGAGGCCTCTCGTAGAGGGGAGGGGAGGGCAAGTGCAGGGCTCCTCCCGCGGTTGCTTGGCCGCCCAGACTCAGCGCCGCACGGAGAGCACAAGGCTCCCAGGTCCCCTGGCTGTGGTCTGCAGCCCCACACTCCCGGAGGCTGACTCCGTGGGCGCCCAGAAGGTGCCTGACAGACGTCATGTCCCTAGCGCTCTGCTCCCCAGCGGAGACGTGTGCTGGTGGTGGGGCCTGCCCCTGCGTGTCTGGGCTCCCGCCGGCAGCCCCAGCTCCAGGGAAGCAGCCCCTGAGCCAAGCCCTGTAGGAGGCGCGGGGCGCCCCCGCCTGGAAGCCTAGTGCACAGCATGCGGGAAGCGAGCCTCCTCGGGAGAAGAGGAGGCAGCCCAGCTGCGTGCGTCTGCACTCACTCCTTGGGCGGAGCCCAGTGAGCCTCCAGTACGGCAGAGCTCCAGCTCTGCTCAGAGGCCCGATCTGGCAGAGTGGCTGGCGTGAGGCTGCTCTGCCCTGGGCGAGCCTTGCCCAGACTTGCCTCGCTGCTAGGCTTCCTGCCCGGGAAGGAGCAGGCTGCGCCAGACAGGCAGACGCTCCTGGCGCCTTCCTGGCCTCAGCTCCACTCCTGCCTTGCCTTTGCACCTAGTCCCCAGGCGTCCTTGCGGAGGGCTTAGGGGCCGGTGGGGTGCACGCTGCCAAGCCCTCCAGCCGTGAGAGCTCTGTCATAGGGAAGGGAATGGCAAGTGCAGGGCTCCTCCAGCGGTCGCTTGGCCGCCCAGACTCAGCACAGCACGGAGAGCACCAGGCTTCCCAGGGCCCCTGGCTGTGGTCTGCAGCCCCACACACCCGGAGGCTGACTCCGTGAGCGCCCAGAAGGTGCCTGACAGACGTCATGTCCCTAGTGCTCTCCCAACCAGCAGAGACGTGTGCAGGTGGTTGGGGCCTGCCCCTGCGTGTCTGGGCTGCCGCCCACAGCCTCCGCTCAGGGGAAGCAGCCCCTGTGCCAAGACCTGCAGGAGGCGCGGGGCGTCCCTGCCTGGAAGCCAAGTGCACAGTCCGCTTGGAAGCGAGCCTCCTTGGGAAGAGTCGAGGGAGCCAAGCCGCGTGCAGCTGCAATCCCTGCTTGGGCCGAGCCGAGTGTGCCTCCAGTAGGGCAGAGCTCCAGCTCTGCGCAGAGGCCGGATCTAGTCAAGTGCCTTGCGCGAGGCTGTTCTACCCTGGGCGAGACTTGCCCAGGCTTGCCTCGCTGCTAGGCTTGCTGCCCAGGAAGGAGCAGGCTGTGCGATGCTGGGAGAGGCCACTGGCGCCTTCCTGGCCTCAGCTGCACTCCTGCCTTGCCTTTGCATCTAGGCCCCGGGCGTCCTTGGGGAAGGCTTAGGAGCCGGTGGCTTGCACACTGCCAAGCCCTCCAGCAGTGAGGCCTCTCGTAGAGGGGAGGGGAGGGCAAGTGCAGGGCTCCTCCAGCGGTTGCTTGGCCGCCCAGACTCAGCGCCGCACGGAGAGCACAAGGCTCCCAGGTCCCCTGGCTGTGGTCTGCAGCCCCACACTCCCGGAGGCTGACTCCGTGGGCGCCCAGAAGGTGCCTGACAGACGTCATGTCCCTAGCGCTCTGCTCCCCAGCAGAGACGTGTGCTGGTGGTGGGGCCTGCCCCTGCGTGTCTGGGCTCCCGCCGGCAGCCCCAGCTCCAGGGAAGCAGCCCCTGAGCCAAGCCCTGTAGGAGGCGCGGGGCGCCCCCGCCTGGAAGCCTAGTGCACAGCATGCGGGAAGCGAGCCTCCTCGGGAGAAGAGGAGGCAGCCCAGCTGCGTGCGTCTGCACTCACTCCTTGGGCGGAGCCCAGTGAGCCTCCAGTACGGCAGAGCTCCAGCTCTGCTCAGAGGCCCGATCTGGCAGAGTGGCTGGCGTGAGGCTGCTCTGCCCTGGGCGAGCCTTGCCCAGACTTGCCTCGCTGCTAGGCTTCCTGCCCGGGAAGGAGCAGGCTGCGCCAGACAGGCAGACGCTCCTGGCGCCTTCCTGGCCTCAGCTCCACTCCTGCCTTGCCTTTGCACCTAGTCCCCAGGCGTCCTTGCGGAGGGCTTAGGGGCCGGTGGGTTGCACGGTGCCAAGCCCTCCAGCCGTGAGAGCTCTGTCATAGGGAAGGGAATGGCAAGTGCAGGGCTCCTCCAGCGGTCGCTTGGCCGCCCAGACTCAGCACAGCACGGAGAGCACCAGGCTTCCCAGGGCCCCTGGCTGTGGTCTGCAGCCCCACACACCCGGAGGCTGACTCCGTGAGCGCCCAGAAGGTGCCTGACAGACGTCATGTCCCTAGTGCTCTCCCAACCAGCAGAGACGTGTGCAGGTGGTTGGGGCCTGCCCCTGCGTGTCTGGGCTGCCGCCCACAGCCTCCGCTCAGGGGAAGCAGCCCCTGTGCCAAGACCTGCAGGAGGCGCGGGGCGTCCCTGCCTGGAAGCCAAGTGCACAGTCCGCTTGGAAGCGAGCCTCCTTGGGAAGAGTCGAGGGAGCCAAGCCGCGTGCAGCTGCAATCCCTGCTTGGGCCGAGCCGAGTGTGCCTCCAGTAGGGCAGAGCTCCAGCTCTGCGCAGAGGCCGGATCTAGTCAAGTGCCTTGCGCGAGGCTGCTCTGCCCTGGGCGAGACTTGCCCAGGCTTGCCTCGCTGCTAGGCTTGCTGCCCAGGAAGGAGCAGGCTGTGCGATGCTGGGAGAGGCCACTGGCGCCTTCCTGGCCTCAGCTCCACTCCTGCCTTGCCTTTGCATCTAGGCCCCGGGCGTCCTTGGGGAAGGCTTAGGAGCCGGTGGCTTGCACACTGCCAAGCCCTCCAGCAGTGAGGCCTCTCGTAGAGGGGAGGGGAGGGCAAATGCAGGGCTCCTCCAGCGGTTGCTTGGCCGCCCAGACTCAGCGCCGCACGGAGAGCACAAGGCTCCCAGGTCCCCTGGCTGTGGTCTGCAGCCCCACACTCCCGGAGGCTGACTCCGTGGGCGCCCAGAAGGTGCCTGACAGACGTCATGTCCCTAGCGCTCTGCTCCCCAGCAGAGACGTGTGCAGGTGGTGGGGCCTGCCCCTGCGTGTCTGGGCTCCCGCCGGGAGCCCCAGCTCCAGGGAAGCAGCCCCTGAGCCAAGACCTGTAGGAGGCGCCGCGGCGCCCCCGCCTGGAAGCCTAGTGCACAGCATGCGGGAAGCGAGCCTCCTGGGGAGAAGACGAGGCAGCCCAGCTGCGTGCGTCTGCACTCACTCCTTGGGCGGAGCCCAGTGAGCCTCCAGTACGGCAGAGCTCCAGCTCTGCTCAGAGGCCCGATCTGGCAGAGTGGCTGGCGTGAGGCTGCTCTGCCCTGGGCGAGCCTTGCCCAGACTTGCCTCGCTGCTAGGCTTCCTGCCCGGGAAGGAGCAGGCTGCGCCAGACAGGCAGACGCTCCTGGCGCCTTCCTGGCCTCAGCTCCACTCCTGCCTTGCCTTTGCACCTAGTCCCCAGGCGTCCATGCGGAGGGCTTAGGGGCCGGTGGGTTGCACGCTGCCAAGCCCTCCAGCCGTGAGAGCTCTGTCATAGGGAAGGGAATGGCAAGTGCAGGGCTCCTCCAGCGGTCGCTTGGCCGCCCAGACTCAGCACAGCACGGAGAGCACCAGGCTTCCCAGGGCCCCTGGCTGTGGTCTGCAGCCCCACACACCCGGAGGCTGACTCCGTGAGCGCCCAGAAGGTGCCTGACAGACGTCATTTCCCTAGTGCTCTCCCCACCAGCAGAGACGTGTGCAGGTGGTTGGGGCCTGCCCCTGCGTGTCTGGGCTGCCGCCCACAGCCTCCGCTCAGGGGAAGCAGCCCCTGTGCCAAGACCTGCAGGAGGCGCGGGGCGTCCCTGCCTGGAAGCCAAGTGCACAGTCCGCTTGGAAGCGAGCCTCCTTGGGAAGAGTCGAGGGAGCCAAGCCGCGTGCAGCTGCAATCCCTGCTTGGGCCGAGCCGAGTGTGCCTCCAGTAGGGCAGAGCTCCAGCTCTGCGCAGAGGCCGGATCTAGTCAAGTGCCTTGCGCGAGGCTGCTCTGCCCTGGGCGAGACTTGCCCAGGCTTGCCTCGCTGCTAGGCTTGCTGCCCAGGAAGGAGCAGGCTGTGCGATGCTGGGAGAGGCCACTGGCGCCTTCCTGGCCTCAGCTCCACTCCTGCCTTGCCTTTGCATCTAGGCCCCGGGCGTCCTTGGGGAAGGCTTAGGAGCCGGTGGCTTGCACACTGCCAAGCCCTCCAGCAGTGAGGCCTCTCGTAGAGGGGAGGGGAGGGCAAGTGCAGGGCTCCTCCCGCGGTTGCTTGGCCGCCCAGACTCAGCGCCGCACGGAGAGCACAAGGCTCCCAGGTCCCCTGGCTGTGGTCTGCAGCCCCACACTCCCGGAGGCTGACTCCGTGGGCGCCCAGAAGGTGCCTGACAGACGTCATGTCCCTAGCGCTCTGCTCCCCAGCGGAGACGTGTGCTGGTGGTGGGGCCTGCCCCTGCGTGTCTGGGCTCCCGCCGGCAGCCCCAGCTCCAGGGAAGCAGCCCCTGAGCCAAGCCCTGTAGGAGGCGCGGGGCGCCCCCGCCTGGAAGCCTAGTGCACAGCATGCGGGAAGCGAGCCTCCTCGGGAGAAGAGGAGGCAGCCCAGCTGCGTGCGTCTGCACTCACTCCTTGGGCGGAGCCCAGTGAGCCTCCAGTACGGCAGAGCTCCAGCTCTGCTCAGAGGCCCGATCTGGCAGAGTGGCTGGCGTGAGGCTGCTCTGCCCTGGGCGAGCCTTGCCCAGACTTGCCTCGCTGCTAGGCTTCCTGCCCGGGAAGGAGCAGGCTGCGCCAGACAGGCAGACGCTCCTGGCGCCTTCCTGGCCTCAGCTCCACTCCTGCCTTGCCTTTGCACCTAGTCCCCAGGCGTCCTTGCGGAGGGCTTAGGGGCCGGTGGGTTGCACGCTGCCAAGCCCTCCAGCCGTGAGAGCTCTGTCATAGGGAAGGGAATGGCAAGTGCAGGGCTCCTCCAGCGGTCGCTTGGCCGCCCAGACTCAGCACAGCACGGAGAGCACCAGGCTTCCCAGGGCCCCTGGCTGTGGTCTGCAGCCCCACACACCCGGAGGCTGACTCCGTGAGCGCCCAGAAGGTGCCTGACAGACGTCATGTCCCTAGTGCTCTCCCAACCAGCAGAGACGTGTGCAGGTGGTTGGGGCCTGCCCCTGCGTGTCTGGGCTGCCGCCCACAGCCTCCGCTCAGGGGAAGCAGCCCCTGTGCCAAGACCTGCAGGAGGCGCGGGGCGTCCCTGCCTGGAAGCCAAGTGCACAGTCCGCTTGGAAGCGAGCCTCCTTGGCAAGAGTCGAGGGAGCCAAGCCGCGTGCAGCTGCAATCCCTGCTTGGGCCGAGCCGAGTGTGCCTCCAGTAGGGCAGAGCTCCAGCTCTGCGCAGAGGCCGGATCTAGTCAAGTGCCTTGCGCGAGGCTGCTCTGCCCTGGGCGAGACTTGCCCAGGCTTGCCTCGCTGCTAGGCTTGCTGCCCAGGAAGGAGCAGGCTGTGCGATGCTGGGAGAGGCCACTGGCGCCTTCCTGGCCTCAGCTCCACTCCTGCCTTGCCTTTGCATCTAGGCCCCGGGCGTCCTTGGGGAAGGCTTAGGAGCCGGTGGCTTGCACACTGCCAAGCCCTCCAGCAGTGAGGCCTCTCGTAGAGGGGAGGGGAGGGCAAATGCAGGGCTCCTCCAGCGGTTGCTTGGCCGCCCAGACTCAGCGCCGCACGGAGAGCACAAGGCTCCCAGGTCCCCTGGCTGTGGTCTGCAGCCCCACACTCCCGGAGGCTGACTCCGTGGGCGCCCAGAAGGTGCCTGACAGACGTCATGTCCCTAGCGCTCTGCTCCCCAGCAGAGACGTGTGCAGGTGGTGGGGCCTGCCCCTGCGTGTCTGGGCTCCCGCCGGGAGCCCCAGCTCCAGGGAAGCAGCCCCTGAGCCAAGACCTGTAGGAGGCGCCGCGGCGCCCCCGCCTGGAAGCCTAGTGCACAGCATGCGGGAAGCGAGCCTCCTGGGGAGAAGACGAGGCAGCCCAGCTGCGTGCGTCTGCACTCACTCCTTGGGCGGAGCCCAGTGAGCCTCCAGTACGGCAGAGCTCCAGCTCTGCTCAGAGGCCCGATCTGGCAGAGTGGCTGGCGTGAGGCTGCTCTGCCCTGGGCGAGCCTTGCCCAGACTTGCCTCGCTGCTAGGCTTCCTGCCCGGGAAGGAGCAGGCTGCGCCAGACAGGCAGACGCTCCTGGCGCCTTCCTGGCCTCAGCTCCACTCCTGCCTTGCCTTTGCACCTAGTCCCCAGGCGTCCATGCGGAGGGCTTAGGGGCCGGTGGGTTGCACGCTGCCAAGCCCTCCAGCCGTGAGAGCTCTGTCATAGGGAAGGGAATGGCAAGTGCAGGGCTCCTCCAGCGGTCGCTTGGCCGCCCAGACTCAGCACAGCACGGAGAGCACCAGGCTTCCCAGGGCCCCTGGCTGTGGTCTGCAGCCCCACACACCCGGAGGCTGACTCCGTGAGCGCCCAGAAGGTGCCTGACAGACGTCATTTCCCTAGTGCTCTCCCCACCAGCAGAGACGTGTGCAGGTGGTTGGGGCCTGCCCCTGCGTGTCTGGGCTGCCGCCCACAGCCTCCGCTCAGGGGAAGCAGCCCCTGTGCCAAGACCTGCAGGAGGCGCGGGGCGTCCCTGCCTGGAAGCCAAGTGCACAGTCCGCTTGGAAGCGAGCCTCCTTGGGAAGAGTCGAGGGAGCCAAGCCGCGTGCAGCTGCAATCCCTGCTTGGGCCGAGCCGAGTGTGCCTCCAGTAGGGCAGAGCTCCAGCTCTGCGCAGAGGCCGGATCTAGTCAAGTGCCTTGCGCGAGGCTGCTCTGCCCTGGGCGAGACTTGCCCAGGCTTGCCTCGCTGCTAGGCTTGCTGCCCAGGAAGGAGCAGGCTGTGCGATGCTGGGAGAGGCCACTGGCGCCTTCCTGGCCTCAGCTCCACTCCTGCCTTGCCTTTGCATCTAGGCCCCGGGCGTCCTTGGGGAAGGCTTAGGAGCCGGTGGCTTGCACACTGCCAAGCCCTCCAGCAGTGAGGCCTCTCGTAGAGGGGAGGGGAGGGCAAGTGCAGGGCTGGCTCCTCCCGCGGTTGCTTGGCCGCCCAGGACTCAGCGCCGCACGGAGAGCACAAGGCTCCCAGGTCCCCCTGGCTGTGGTCTGCAGCCCCACACTCCCGGAGGCTGACTCCGTGGGCGCCCAGAAGGTGCCTGACAGACGTCATGTCCCTAGCGCTCTGCTCCCCAGCGGAGACGTGTGCTGGTGGTGGGGCCTGCCCCTGCGTGTCTGGGCTCCCGCCGGCAGCCCCAGCTCCAGGGAAGCAGCCCCTGAGCCAAGCCCTGTAGGAGGCGCGGGGCGCCCCCCGCCTGGAAGCCTAGTGCACAGCATGCGGGAAGCGAGCCTCCTCGGGAGAAGAGGAGGCAGCCCAGCTGCGTGCGTCTGCACTCACTCCTTGGGCGGAGCCCAGTGAGCCTCCAGTACGGCAGAGCTCCAGCTCTGCTCAGAGGCCCGATCTGGCAGAGTGGCTGGCGTGAGGCTGCTCTGCCCTGGGCGAGCCTTGCCCAGACTTGCCTCGCTGCTAGGCTTCCTGCCCGGGAAGGAGCAGGCTTGCGCCAGACAGGCAGACGCTCCTGGCGCCTTCCTGGCCTCAGCTCCACTCCTGCCTTGCCTTTGCACCTAGTCCCCAGGCGTCCCTTGCGGAGGGCTTAGGGGCCGGTGGGTTGCACGCTGCCAAGCCCTCCAGCCGTGAGAGCTCTGTCATAGGGAAGGGGAATGGCAAGTGCAGGGCTCCTCCAGCGGGTCGCTTGGCCGCCCAGACTCAGCACAGCACGGAGAGCACCAGGCTTCCCAGGGCCCCTGGCTGTGGTCTGCAGCCCCACACACACCCGGAGGCTGACTCCGTGAGCGCCCAGAAGGTGCCTGACAGACGTCATGTCCCTAGTGCTCTCCCAACCAGCAGAGACGTGTGCAGGTGGTTGGGGCCTGCCCCTGCGTGTCTGGGCTGCCGCCCACAGCCTCCGCTCAGGGGAAGCAGCCCCTGTGCCAAGACCTGCAGGAGGCGCGGGGCGTCCCCTGCCTGGAAGCCAAGTGCACAGTCCGCTTGGAAGCGAGCCTCCTTGGGAAGAGTCGAGGGAGCCAAGCCGCGTGCAGCTGCAATCCCTGCTTGGGCCGAGCCGAGTGTGCCTCCAGTAGGGCAGAGCTCCAGCTCTGCGCAGAGGCCGGATCTAGTCAAGTGCCTTGCGCGAGGCTGTTCTACCCTGGGCGAGACTTGCCCAGGCTTGCCTCGCTGCTAGGCTTGCTGCCCAGGAAGGAGCAGGCTGTGCGATGCTGGGAGAGGCCACTGGCGCCTTCCTGGCCTCAGCTGCACTCCTGCCTTGGCCTTTGCATCTAGGCCCCGGGCGTCCTTGGGGAAGGCTTAGGAGCCGGTGGCTTGCACACTGCCAAGCCCTCCAGCAGTGAGGCCTCTCGTAGAGGGGAGGGGGAGGGCAAGTGCAGGGCTCCTCCAGCGGTTGCTTGGCCGCCCCAGACTCAGCGCCGCACGGAGAGCACAAGGCTCCCAGGTCCCCTGGCTGTGGTCTGCAGCCCCACACTCCCGGAGGCTGACTCCGTGGGCGCCCAGAAGGTGCCTGACAGACGTCATGTCCCTAGCGCTCTGCTCCCCAGCAGAGACGTGTGCTGGTGGTGGGGCCTGCCCCTGCGTGTCTGGGCTCCCGCCGGCAGCCCCAGCTCCAGGGAAGCAGCCCCTGAGCCAAGCCCTGTAGGAGGCGCGGGGCGCCCCCCGCCTGGAAGCCTAGTGCACACAGCATGCGGGAAGCGAGCCTCCTCGGGAGAAGAGGAGGCAGCCCAGCTGCGTGCGTCTGCACTCACTCCTTGGGCGGAGCCCAGTGAGCCTCCAGTACGGCAGAGCTCCAGCTCTGCTCAGAGGCCCGATCTGGCAGAGTGGCTGGCGTGAGGCTGCTCTGCCCTGGGCGAGCCTTGCCCAGACTTGCCTCGCTGCTAGGCTTCCTGCCCGGGAAGGAGCAGGCTGCGCCAGACAGGCAGACGCTCCTGGCGCCTTCCTGGCCTCAGCTCCACTCCTGCCTTGCCTTTGCACCTAGTCCCCAGGCGTCCTTGCGGAGGGCTTAGGGGCCGGTGGGTTGCACGCTGCCAAGCCCTCCAGCCGTGAGAGCTCTGTCATAGGGAAGGGAATGGCAAGTGCAGGGCTCTCTCCAGCGGTCGCTTGGCCGCCCAGACTCAGCACAGCACGGAGAGCACCAGGCTTCCCAGGGCCCCTGGCTGTGGTCTGCAGCCCCCACACACCCCGGAGGCTGACTCCGTGAGCGCCCAGAAGGTGCCTGACAGACGTCATGTCCCTAGTGCTCTCCCAACCAGCAGAGACGTGTGCAGGTGGTTGGGCCTGCCCCCTGCGTGTCTGGGCTGCCGCCCACAGCCTCCGCTCAGGGGAAGCAGCCCCTGTGCCAAGACCTGCAGGAGGCGCGGGGCGTCCCTGCCTGGAAGCCAAGTGCACAGTCCGCTTGGAAGCGAGCCTCCTTGGGAAGAGTCGAGGGGAGCCAAGCCGCGTGCAGCTGCAATCCCTGCTTGGGCCGAGCCGAGTGTGCCTCCAGTAGGGCAGAGCTCCAGCTCTGCGCAGAGGCCGGATCTAGTCAAGTGCCTTGCGCGAGGCTGCTCTGCCCTGGGCGAGACTTGCCCAGGCTTGCCTCGCTGCTAGGCTTGCTGCCCAGGAAGGAGCAGGCCTGTGCGATGCTGGGAGAGGCCACTGGCGCCTTCCTGGCCTCAGCTCCACTCCTGCCTTGCCTTTGCATCTAGGCCCCGGGCGTCCTTGGGGAAGGCTTAGGAGCCGGTGGCTTGCACACTGCCAAGCCCTCCAGCAGTGAGGCCTCTCGTAGAGGGGAGGGGGAGGGCAAATGCAGGGCTCCTCCAGCGGTTGCTTGGCCGCCCAGACTCAGCGCCGCACGGAGAGCACAAGGCTCCCAGGTCCCCTGGCTGTGGTCTGCAGCCCCACACTCCCGGAGGCTGACTCCGTGGGCGCCCAGAAGGTGCCTGACAGACGTCATGTCCCTAGCGCTCTGCTCCCCAGCAGAGACGTGTGCAGGTGGTGGGGCCTGCCCCTGCGTGTCTGGGCTCCCCGCCGGGAGCCCCAGCTCCAGGGAAGCAGCCCCTGAGCCAAGACCTGTAGGAGGCGCCGCGGCGCCCCCGCCTGGAAGCCTAGTGCACAGCATGCGGGAAGCGAGCCTCCTGGGGAGAAGACGAGGCAGCCCAGCTGCGTGCGTCTGCACTCACTCCTTGGGCGGAGCAGAGCTCCAGCTCTGCTCAGAGGCCCGATCTGGCAGAGTGGCTGGCGTGAGGCTGCTCTGCCCTGGGCGAGCCTTGCCCAGACTTGCCTCGCTGCTAGGCTTCCTGCCCGGGAAGGAGCAGGCTGCGCCAGACAGGCAGACGCTCCTGGCGCCTTCCTGGCCTCAGCTCCACTCCTGCCTTGCCTTTGCACCTAGTCCCCAGGCGTCCATGCGGAGGGCTTAGGGGCCGGTGGGTTGCACGCTGCCAAGCCCTCCAGCCGTGAGAGCTCTGTCATAGGGAAGGGAATGGCAAGTGCAGGGCTCCTCCAGCGGTCGCTTGGCCGCCCAGACTCAGCACAGCACGGAGAGCACCAGGCTTCCCAGGGCCCCTGGCTGTGGTCTGCAGCCCCACACACCCGGAGGCTGACTCCGTGAGCGCCCAGAAGGTGCCTGACAGACGTCATTTCCCTAGTGCTCTCCCCACCAGCAGAGACGTGTGCAGGTGGTTGGGGCCTGCCCCTGCGTGTCTGGGCTGCCGCCCACAGCCTCCGCTCAGGGGAAGCAGCCCCTGTGCCAAGACCTGCAGGAGGCGCGGGGCGTCCCTGCCTGGAAGCCAAGTGCACAGTCCGCTTGGAAGCGAGCCTCCTTGGGAAGAGTCGAGGGAGCCAAGCCGCGTGCAGCTGCAATCCCTGCTTGGGCCGAGCCGAGTGTGCCTCCAGTAGGGCAGAGCTCCAGCTCTGCGCAGAGGCCGGATCTAGTCAAGTGCCTTGCGCGAGGCTGCTCTGCCCTGGGCGAGACTTGCCCAGGCTTGCCTCGCTGCTAGGCTTGCTGCCCAGGAAGGAGCAGGCTGTGCGATGCTGGGAGAGGCCACTGGCGCCTTCCTGGCCTCAGCTCCACTCCTGCCTTGCCTTTGCATCTAGGCCCCGGGCGTCCTTGGGGAAGGCTTAGGAGCCGGTGGCTTGCACACTGCCAAGCCCTCCAGCAGTGAGGCCTCTCGTAGAGGGGAGGGGAGGGCAAGTGCAGGGCTCCTCCCGCGGTTGCTTGGCCGCCCAGACTCAGCGCCGCACGGAGAGCACAAGGCTCCCAGGTCCCCTGGCTGTGGTCTGCAGCCCCACACTCCCGGAGGCTGACTCCGTGGGCGCCCAGAAGGTGCCTGACAGACGTCATGTCCCTAGCGCTCTGCTCCCCAGCGGAGACGTGTGCTGGTGGTGGGGCCTGCCCCTGCGTGTCTGGGCTCCCGCCGGCAGCCCCAGCTCCAGGGAAGCAGCCCCTGAGCCAAGCCCTGTAGGAGGCGCGGGGCGCCCCCGCCTGGAAGCCTAGTGCACAGCATGCGGGAAGCGAGCCTCCTCGGGAGAAGAGGAGGCAGCCCAGCTGCGTGCGTCTGCACTCACTCCTTGGGCGGAGCCCAGTGAGCCTCCAGTACGGCAGAGCTCCAGCTCTGCTCAGAGGCCCGATCTGGCAGAGTGGCTGGCGTGAGGCTGCTCTGCCCTGGGCGAGCCTTGCCCAGACTTGCCTCGCTGCTAGGCTTCCTGCCCGGGAAGGAGCAGGCTGCGCCAGACAGGCAGACGCTCCTGGCGCCTTCCTGGCCTCAGCTCCACTCCTGCCTTGCCTTTGCACCTAGTCCCCAGGCGTCCTTGCGGAGGGCTTAGGGGCCGGTGGGTTGCACGCTGCCAAGCCCTCCAGCCGTGAGAGCTCTGTCATAGGGAAGGGAATGGCAAGTGCAGGGCTCCTCCAGCGGTCGCTTGGCCGCCCAGACTCAGCACAGCACGGAGAGCACCAGGCTTCCCAGGGCCCCTGGCTGTGGTCTGCAGCCCCACACACCCGGAGGCTGACTCCGTGAGCGCCCAGAAGGTGCCTGACAGACGTCATGTCCCTAGTGCTCTCCCAACCAGCAGAGACGTGTGCAGGTGGTTGGGGCCTGCCCCTGCGTGTCTGGGCTGCCGCCCACAGCCTCCGCTCAGGGGAAGCAGCCCCTGTGCCAAGACCTGCAGGAGGCGCGGGGCGTCCCTGCCTGGAAGCCAAGTGCACAGTCCGCTTGGAAGCGAGCCTCCTTGGGAAGAGTCGAGGGAGCCAAGCCGCGTGCAGCTGCAATCCCTGCTTGGGCCGAGCCGAGTGTGCCTCCAGTAGGGCAGAGCTCCAGCTCTGCGCAGAGGCCGGATCTAGTCAAGTGCCTTGCGCGACGCTGTTCTACCCTGGGCGAGACTTGCCCAGGCTTGCCTCGCTGCTAGGCTTGCTGCCCAGGAAGGAGCAGGCTGTGCGATGCTGGGAGAGGCCACTGGCGCCTTCCTGGCCTCAGCTCCACTCCTGCCTTGCCTTTGCATCTAGGCCCCGGGCGTCCTTGGGGAAGGCTTAGGAGCCGGTGGCTTGCACACTGCCAAGCCCTCCAGCAGTGAGGCCTCTCGTAGAGGGGAGGGGAGGGCAAATGCAGGGCTCCTCCAGCGGTTGCTTGGCCGCCCAGACTCAGCGCCGCACGGAGAGCACAAGGCTCCCAGGTCCCCTGGCTGTGGTCTGCAGCCCCACACTCCCGGAGGCTGACTCCGTGGGCGCCCAGAAGGTGCCTGACAGACGTCATGTCCCTAGCGCTCTGCTCCCCAGCAGAGACGTGTGCAGGTGGTGGGGCCTGCCCCTGCGTGTCTGGGCTCCCGCCGGGAGCCCCAGCTCCAGGGAAGCAGCCCCTGAGCCAAGACCTGTAGGAGGCGCCGCGGCGCCCCCGCCTGGAAGCCTAGTGCACAGCATGCGGGAAGCGAGCCTCCTGGGGAGAAGACGAGGCAGCCCAGCTGCGTGCGTCTGCACTCACTCCTTGGGCGGAGCCCAGTGAGCCTCCAGTACGGCAGAGCTCCAGCTCTGCTCAGAGGCCCGATCTGGCAGAGTGGCTGGCGTGAGGCTGCTCTGCCCTGGGCGAGCCTTGCCCAGACTTGCCTCGCTGCTAGGCTTCCTGCCCGGGAAGGAGCAGGCTGCGCCAGACAGGCAGACGCTCCTGGCGCCTTCCTGGCCTCAGCTCCACTCCTGCCTTGCCTTTGCACCTAGTCCCCAGGCGTCCATGCGGAGGGCTTAGGGGCCGGTGGGTTGCACGCTGCCAAGCCCTCCAGCCGTGAGAGCTCTGTCATAGGGAAGGGAATGGCAAGTGCAGGGCTCCTCCAGCGGTCGCTTGGCCGCCCAGACTCAGCACAGCACGGAGAGCACCAGGCTTCCCAGGGCCCCTGGCTGTGGTCTGCAGCCCCACACACCCGGAGGCTGACTCCGTGAGCGCCCAGAAGGTGCCTGACAGACGTCATGTCCCTAGTGCTCTCCCCACCAGCAGAGACGTGTGCAGGTGGTTGGGGCCTGCCCCTGCGTGTCTGGGCTGCCGCCCACAGCCTCCGCTCAGGGGAAGCAGCCCCTGTGCCAAGACCTGCAGGAGGCGCGGGGCGTCCCTGCCTGGAAGCCAAGTGCACAGTCCGCTTGGAAGCGAGCCTCCTTGGGAAGAGTCGAGGGAGCCAAGCCGCGTGCAGCTGCAATCCCTGCTTGGGCCGAGCCGAGTGTGCCTCCAGTAGGGCAGAGCTCCAGCTCTGCGCAGAGGCCGGATCTAGTCAAGTGCCTTGCGCGAGGCTGCTCTGCCCTGGGCGAGACTTGCCCAGGCTTGCCTCGCTGCTAGGCTTGCTGCCCAGGAAGGAGCAGGCTGTGCGATGCTGGGAGAGGCCACTGGCGCCTTCCTGGCCTCAGCTCCACTCCTGCCTTGCCTTTGCATCTAGGCCCCGGGCGTCCTTGGGGAAGGCTTAGGAGCCGGTGGCTTGCACACTGCCAAGCCCTCCAGCAGTGAGGCCTCTCGTAGAGGGGAGGGGAGGGCAAGTGCAGGGCTCCTCCCGCGGTTGCTTGGCCGCCCAGACTCAGCGCCGCACGGAGAGCACAAGGCTCCCAGGTCCCCTGGCTGTGGTCTGCAGCCCCACACTCCCGGAGGCTGACTCCGTGGGCGCCCAGAAGGTGCCTGACAGACGTCATGTCCCTAGCGCTCTGCTCCCCAGCGGAGACGTGTGCTGGTGGTGGGGCCTGCCCCTGCATGTCTGGGCTCCCGCCGGCAGCCCCAGCTCCAGGGAAGCAGCCCCTGAGCCAAGCCCTGTAGGAGGCGCGGGGCGCCCCCGCCTGGAAGCCTAGTGCACAGCATGCGGGAAGCGAGCCTCCTCGGGAGAAGAGGAGGCAGCCCAGCTGCGTGCGTCTGCACTCACTCCTTGGGCGGAGCCCAGTGAGCCTCCAGTACGGCAGAGCTCCAGCTCTGCTCAGAGGCCCGATCTGGCAGAGTGGCTGGCGTGAGGCTGCTCTGCCCTGGGCGAGCCTTGCCCAGACTTGCCTCGCTGCTAGGCTTCCTGCCCGGGAAGGAGCAGGCTGCGCCAGACAGGCAGACGCTCCTGGCGCCTTCCTGGCCTCAGCTCCACTCCTGCCTTGCCTTTGCACCTAGTCCCCAGGCGTCCTTGCGGAGGGCTTAGGGGCCGGTGGGTTGCACGCTGCCAAGCCCTCCAGCCGTGAGAGCTCTGTCATAGGGAAGGGAATGGCAAGTGCAGGGCTCCTCCAGCGGTCGCTTGGCCGCCCAGACTCAGCACAGCACGGAGAGCACCAGGCTTCCCAGGGCCCCTGGCTGTGGTCTGCAGCCCCACACACCCGGAGGCTGACTCCGTGAGCGCCCAGAAGGTGCCTGACAGACGTCATGTCCCTAGTGCTCTCCCAACCAGCAGAGACGTGTGCAGGTGGTTGGGGCCTGCCCCTGCGTGTCTGGGCTGCCGCCCACAGCCTCCGCTCAGGGGAAGCAGCCCCTGTGCCAAGACCTGCAGGAGGCGCGGGGCGTCCCTGCCTGGAAGCCAAGTGCACAGTCCGCTTGGAAGCGAGCCTCCTTGGCAAGAGTCGAGGGAGCCAAGCCGCGTGCAGCTGCAATCCCTGCTTGGGCCGAGCCGAGTGTGCCTCCAGTAGGGCAGAGCTCCAGCTCTGCGCAGAGGCCGGATCTAGTCAAGTGCCTTGCGCGAGGCTGCTCTGCCCTGGGCGAGACTTGCCCAGGCTTGCCTCGCTGCTAGGCTTGCTGCCCAGGAAGGAGCAGGCTGTGCGATGCTGGGAGAGGCCACTGGCGCCTTCCTGGCCTCAGCTCCACTCCTGCCTTGCCTTTGCATCTAGGCCCCGGGCGTCCTTGGGGAAGGCTTAGGAGCCGGTGGCTTGCACACTGCCAAGCCCTCCAGCAGTGAGGCCTCTCGTAGAGGGGAGGGGAGGGCAAATGCAGGGCTCCTCCAGCGGTTGCTTGGCCGCCCAGACTCAGCGCCGCACGGAGAGCACAAGGCTCCCAGGTCCCCTGGCTGTGGTCTGCAGCCCCACACTCCCGGAGGCTGACTCCGTGGGCGCCCAGAAGGTGCCTGACAGACGTCATGTCCCTAGCGCTCTGCTCCCCAGCAGAGACGTGTGCAGGTGGTGGGGCCTGCCCCTGCGTGTCTGGGCTCCCGCCGGGAGCCCCAGCTCCAGGGAAGCAGCCCCTGAGCCAAGACCTGTAGGAGGCGCCGCGGCGCCCCCGCCTGGAAGCCTAGTGCACAGCATGCGGGAAGCGAGCCTCCTGGGGAGAAGACGAGGCAGCCCAGCTGCGTGCGTCTGCACTCACTCCTTGGGCGGAGCCCAGTGAGCCTCCAGTACGGCAGAGCTCCAGCTCTGCTCAGAGGCCCGATCTGGCAGAGTGGCTGGCGTGAGGCTGCTCTGCCCTGGGCGAGCCTTGCCCAGACTTGCCTCGCTGCTAGGCTTCCTGCCCGGGAAGGAGCAGGCTGCGCCAGACAGGCAGACGCTCCTGGCGCCTTCCTGGCCTCAGCTCCACTCCTGCCTTGCCTTTGCACCTAGTCCCCAGGCGTCCATGCGGAGGGCTTAGGGGCCGGTGGGTTGCACGCTGCCAAGCCCTCCAGCCGTGAGAGCTCTGTCATAGGGAAGGGAATGGCAAGTGCAGGGCTCCTCCAGCGGTCGCTTGGCCGCCCAGACTCAGCACAGCACGGAGAGCACCAGGCTTCCCAGGGCCCCTGGCTGTGGTCTGCAGCCCCACACACCCGGAGGCTGACTCCGTGAGCGCCCAGAAGGTGCCTGACAGACGTCATTTCCCTAGTGCTCTCCCCACCAGCAGAGACGTGTGCAGGTGGTTGGGGCCTGCCCCTGCGTGTCTGGGCTGCCGCCCACAGCCTCCGCTCAGGGGAAGCAGCCCCTGTGCCAAGACCTGCAGGAGGCGCGGGGCGTCCCTGCCTGGAAGCCAAGTGCACAGTCCGCTTGGAAGCGAGCCTCCTTGGGAAGAGTCGAGGGAGCCAAGCCGCGTGCAGCTGCAATCCCTGCTTGGGCCGAGCCGAGTGTGCCTCCAGTAGGGCAGAGCTCCAGCTCTGCGCAGAGGCCGGATCTAGTCAAGTGCCTTGCGCGAGGCTGCTCTGCCCTGGGCGAGACTTGCCCAGGCTTGCCTCGCTGCTAGGCTTGCTGCCCAGGAAGGAGCAGGCTGTGCGATGCTGGGAGAGGCCACTGGCGCCTTCCTGGCCTCAGCTCCACTCCTGCCTTGCCTTTGCATCTAGGCCCCGGGCGTCCTTGGGGAAGGCTTAGGAGCCGGTGGCTTGCACACTGCCAAGCCCTCCAGCAGTGAGGCCTCTCGTAGAGGGGAGGGGAGGGCAAGTGCAGGGCTCCTCCCGCGGTTGCTTGGCCGCCCAGACTCAGCGCCGCACGGAGAGCACAAGGCTCCCAGGTCCCCTGGCTGTGGTCTGCAGCCCCACACTCCCGGAGGCTGACTCCGTGGGCGCCCAGAAGGTGCCTGACAGACGTCATGTCCCTAGCGCTCTGCTCCCCAGCGGAGACGTGTGCTGGTGGTGGGGCCTGCCCCTGCGTGTCTGGGCTCCCGCCGGCAGCCCCAGCTCCAGGGAAGCAGCCCCTGAGCCAAGCCCTGTAGGAGGCGCGGGGCGCCCCCGCCTGGAAGCCTAGTGCACAGCATGCGGGAAGCGAGCCTCCTCGGGAGAAGAGGAGGCAGCCCAGCTGCGTGCGTCTGCACTCACTCCTTGGGCGGAGCCCAGTGAGCCTCCAGTACGGCAGAGCTCCAGCTCTGCTCAGAGGCCCGATCTGGCAGAGTGGCTGGCGTGAGGCTGCTCTGCCCTGGGCGAGCCTTGCCCAGACTTGCCTCGCTGCTAGGCTTCCTGCCCGGGAAGGAGCAGGCTGCGCCAGACAGGCAGACGCTCCTGGCGCCTTCCTGGCCTCAGCTCCACTCCTGCCTTGCCTTTGCACCTAGTCCCCAGGCGTCCTTGCGGAGGGCTTAGGGGCCGGTGGGTTGCACGCTGCCAAGCCCTCCAGCCGTGAGAGCTCTGTCATAGGGAAGGGAATGGCAAGTGCAGGGCTCCTCCAGCGGTCGCTTGGCCGCCCAGACTCAGCACAGCACGGAGAGCACCAGGCTTCCCAGGGCCCCTGGCTGTGGTCTGCAGCCCCACACACCCGGAGGCTGACTCCGTGAGCGCCCAGAAGGTGCCTGACAGACGTCATGTCCCTAGTGCTCTCCCAACCAGCAGAGACGTGTGCAGGTGGTTGGGGCCTGCCCCTGCGTGTCTGGGCTGCCGCCCACAGCCTCCGCTCAGGGGAAGCAGCCCCTGTGCCAAGACCTGCAGGAGGCGCGGGGCGTCCCTGCCTGGAAGCCAAGTGCACAGTCCGCTTGGAAGCGAGCCTCCTTGGGAAGAGTCGAGGGAGCCAAGCCGCGTGCAGCTGCAATCCCTGCTTGGGCCGAGCCGAGTGTGCCTCCAGTAGGGCAGAGCTCCAGCTCTGCGCAGAGGCCGGATCTAGTCAAGTGCCTTGCGCGAGGCTGTTCTACCCTGGGCGAGACTTGCCCAGGCTTGCCTCGCTGCTAGGCTTGCTGCCCAGGAAGGAGCAGGCTGTGCGATGCTGGGAGAGGCCACTGGCGCCTTCCTGGCCTCAGCTCCACTCCTGCCTTGCCTTTGCATCTAGGCCCCGGGCGTCCTTGGGGAAGGCTTAGGAGCCGGTGGCTTGCACACTGCCAAGCCCTCCAGCAGTGAGGCCTCTCGTAGAGGGGAGGGGAGGGCAAGTGCAGGGCTCCTCCAGCGGTTGCTTGGCCGCCCAGACTCAGCGCCGCACGGAGAGCACAAGGCTCCCAGGTCCCCTGGCTGTGGTCTGCAGCCCCACACTCCCGGAGGCTGACTCCGTGGGCGCCCAGAAGGTGCCTGACAGACGTCATGTCCCTAGCGCTCTGCTCCCCAGCAGAGACGTGTGCTGGTGGTGGGGCCTGCCCCTGCGTGTCTGGGCTCCCGCCGGCAGCCCCAGCTCCAGGGAAGCAGCCCCTGAGCCAAGCCCTGTAGGAGGCGCGGGGCGCCCCCGCCTGGAAGCCTAGTGCACAGCATGCGGGAAGCGAGCCTCCTCGGGAGAAGAGGAGGCAGCCCAGCTGCGTGCGTCTGCACTCACTCCTTGGGCGGAGCCCAGTGAGCCTCCAGTACGGCAGAGCTCCAGCTCTGCTCAGAGGCCCGATCTGGCAGAGTGGCTGGCGTGAGGCTGCTCTGCCCTGGGCGAGCCTTGCCCAGACTTGCCTCGCTGCTAGGCTTCCTGCCCGGGAAGGAGCAGGCTGCGCCAGACAGGCAGACGCTCCTGGCGCCTTCCTGGCCTCAGCTCCACTCCTGCCTTGCCTTTGCACCTAGTCCCCAGGCGTCCTTGCGGAGGGCTTAGGGGCCGGTGGGTTGCACGCTGCCAAGCCCTCCAGCCGTGAGAGCTCTGTCATAGGGAAGGGAATGGCAAGTGCAGGGCTCCTCCAGCGGTCGCTTGGCCGCCCAGACTCAGCACAGCACGGAGAGCACCAGGCTTCCCAGGGCCCCTGGCTGTGGTCTGCAGCCCCACACACCCGGAGGCTGACTCCGTGAGCGCCCAGAAGGTGCCTGACAGACGTCATGTCCCTAGTGCTCTCCCAACCAGCAGAGACGTGTGCAGGTGGTTGGGGCCTGCCCCTGCGTGTCTGGGCTGCCGCCCACAGCCTCCGCTCAGGGGAAGCAGCCCCTGTGCCAAGACCTGCAGGAGGCGCGGGGCGTCCCTGCCTGGAAGCCAAGTGCACAGTCCGCTTGGAAGCGAGCCTCCTTGGCAAGAGTCGAGGGAGCCAAGCCGCGTGCAGCTGCAATCCCTGCTTGGGCCGAGCCGAGTGTGCCTCCAGTAGGGCAGAGCTCCAGCTCTGCGCAGAGGCCGGATCTAGTCAAGTGCCTTGCGCGAGGCTGCTCTGCCCTGGGCGAGACTTGCCCAGGCTTGCCTCGCTGCTAGGCTTGCTGCCCAGGAAGGAGCAGGCTGTGCGATGCTGGGAGAGGCCACTGGCGCCTTCCTGGCCTCAGCTCCACTCCTGCCTTGCCTTTGCATCTAGGCCCCGGGCGTCCTTGGGGAAGGCTTAGGAGCCGGTGGCTTGCACACTGCCAAGCCCTCCAGCAGTGAGGCCTCTCGTAGAGGGGAGGGGAGGGCAAGTGCAGGGCTCCTCCAGCGGTTGCTTGGCCGCCCAGACTCAGCGCCGCACGGAGAGCACAAGGCTCCCAGGTCCCCTGGCTGTGGTCTGCAGCCCCACACTCCCGGAGGCTGACTCCGTGGGCGCCCAGAAGGTGCCTGACAGACGTCATGTCCCTAGCGCTCTGCTCCCCAGCAGAGACGTGTGCAGGTGGTGGGGCCTGCCCCTGCGTGTCTGGGCTCCCGCCGGGAGCCCCAGCTCCAGGGAAGCAGCCCCTGAGCCAAGACCTGTAGGAGGCGCCGCGGCGCCCCCGCCTGGAAGCCTAGTGCACAGCATGCGGGAAGCGAGCCTCCTGGGGAGAAGACGAGGCAGCCCAGCTGCGTGCGTCTGCACTCACTCCTTGGGCGGAGCCCAGTGAGCCTCCAGTACGGCAGAGCTCCAGCTCTGCTCAGAGGCCCGATCTGGCAGAGTGGCTGGCGTGAGGCTGCTCTGCCCTGGGCGAGCCTTGCCCAGACTTGCCTCGCTGCTAGGCTTCCTGCCCGGGAAGGAGCAGGCTGCGCCAGACAGGCAGACGCTCCTGGCGCCTTCCTGGCCTCAGCTCCACTCCTGCCTTGCCTTTGCACCTAGTCCCCAGGCGTCCATGCGGAGGGCTTAGGGGCCGGTGGGTTGCACGCTGCCAAGCCCTCCAGCCGTGAGAGCTCTGTCATAGGGAAGGGAATGGCAAGTGCAGGGCTCCTCCAGCGGTCGCTTGGCCGCCCAGACTCAGCACAGCACGGAGAGCACCAGGCTTCCCAGGGCCCCTGGCTGTGGTCTGCAGCCCCACACACCCGGAGGCTGACTCCGTGAGCGCCCAGAAGGTGCCTGACAGACGTCATTTCCCTAGTGCTCTCCCCACCAGCAGAGACGTGTGCAGGTGGTTGGGGCCTGCCCCTGCGTGTCTGGGCTGCCGCCCACAGCCTCCGCTCAGGGGAAGCAGCCCCTGTGCCAAGACCTGCAGGAGGCGCGGGGCGTCCCTGCCTGGAAGCCAAGTGCACAGTCCGCTTGGAAGCGAGCCTCCTTGGGAAGAGTCGAGGGAGCCAAGCCGCGTGCAGCTGCAATCCCTGCTTGGGCCGAGCCGAGTGTGCCTCCAGTAGGGCAGAGCTCCAGCTCTGCGCAGAGGCCGGATCTAGTCAAGTGCCTTGCGCGAGGCTGCTCTGCCCTGGGCGAGACTTGCCCAGGCTTGCCTCGCTGCTAGGCTTGCTGCCCAGGAAGGAGCAGGCTGTGCGATGCTGGGAGAGGCCACTGGCGCCTTCCTGGCCTCAGCTCCACTCCTGCCTTGCCTTTGCATCTAGGCCCCGGGCGTCCTTGGGGAAGGCTTAGGAGCCGGTGGCTTGCACACTGCCAAGCCCTCCAGCAGTGAGGCCTCTCGTAGAGGGGAGGGGAGGGCAAGTGCAGGGCTCCTCCCGCGGTTGCTTGGCCGCCCAGACTCAGCGCCGCACGGAGAGCACAAGGCTCCCAGGTCCCCTGGCTGTGGTCTGCAGCCCCACACTCCCGGAGGCTGACTCCGTGGGCGCCCAGAAGGTGCCTGACAGACGTCATGTCCCTAGCGCTCTGCTCCCCAGCGGAGACGTGTGCTGGTGGTGGGGCCTGCCCCTGCGTGTCTGGGCTCCCGCCGGCAGCCCCAGCTCCAGGGAAGCAGCCCCTGAGCCAAGCCCTGTAGGAGGCGCGGGGCGCCCCCGCCTGGAAGCCTAGTGCACAGCATGCGGGAAGCGAGCCTCCTCGGGAGAAGAGGAGGCAGCCCAGCTGCGTGCGTCTGCACTCACTCCTTGGGCGGAGCCCAGTGAGCCTCCAGTACGGCAGAGCTCCAGCTCTGCTCAGAGGCTCGATCTGGCAGAGTGGCTGGCGTGAGGCTGCTCTGCCCTGGGCGAGCCTTGCCCAGACTTGCCTCGCTGCTAGGCTTCCTGCCCGGGAAGGAGCAGGCTGCGCCAGACAGGCAGACGCTCCTGGCGCCTTCCTGGCCTCAGCTCCACTCCTGCCTTGCCTTTGCACCTAGTCCCCAGGCGTCCTTGCGGAGGGCTTAGGGGCCGGTGGGTTGCACGCTGCCAAGCCCTCCAGCCGTGAGAGCTCTGTCATAGGGAAGGGAATGGCAAGTGCAGGGCTCCTCCAGCGGTCGCTTGGCCGCCCAGACTCAGCACAGCACGGAGAGCACCAGGCTTCCCAGGGCCCCTGGCTGTGGTCTGCAGCCCCACACACCCGGAGGCTGACTCCGTGAGCGCCCAGAAGGTGCCTGACAGACGTCATGTCCCTAGTGCTCTCCCAACCAGCAGAGACGTGTGCAGGTGGTTGGGGCCTGCCCCTGCGTGTCTGGGCTGCCGCCCACAGCCTCCGCTCAGGGGAAGCAGCCCCTGTGCCAAGACCTGCAGGAGGCGCGGGGCGTCCCTGCCTGGAAGCCAAGTGCACAGTCCGCTTGGAAGCGAGCCTCCTTGGCAAGAGTCGAGGGAGCCAAGCCGCGTGCAGCTGCAATCCCTGCTTGGGCCGAGCCGAGTGTGCCTCCAGTAGGGCAGAGCTCCAGCTCTGCGCAGAGGCCGGATCTAGTCAAGTGCCTTGCGCGAGGCTGCTCTGCCCTGGGCGAGACTTGCCCAGGCTTGCCTCGCTGCTAGGCTTGCTGCCCAGGAAGGAGCAGGCTGTGCGATGCTGGGAGAGGCCACTGGCGCCTTCCTGGCCTCAGCTCCACTCCTGCCTTGCCTTTGCATCTAGGCCCCGGGCGTCCTTGGGGAAGGCTTAGGAGCCGGTGGCTTGCACACTGCCAAGCCCTCCAGCAGTGAGGCCTCTCGTAGAGGGGAGGGGAGGGCAAATGCAGGGCTCCTCCAGCGGTTGCTTGGCCGCCCAGACTCAGCGCCGCACGGAGAGCACAAGGCTCCCAGGTCCCCTGGCTGTGGTCTGCAGCCCCACACTCCCGGAGGCTGACTCCGTGGGCGCCCAGAAGGTGCCTGACAGACGTCATGTCCCTAGCGCTCTGCTCCCCAGCAGAGACGTGTGCAGGTGGTGGGGCCTGCCCCTGCGTGTCTGGGCTCCCGCCGGGAGCCCCAGCTCCAGGGAAGCAGCCCCTGAGCCAAGACCTGTAGGAGGCGCCGCGGCGCCCCCGCCTGGAAGCCTAGTGCACAGCATGCGGGAAGCGAGCCTCCTGGGGAGAAGACGAGGCAGCCCAGCTGCGTGCGTCTGCACTCACTCCTTGGGCGGAGCCCAGTGAGCCTCCAGTACGGCAGAGCTCCAGCTCTGCTCAGAGGCCCGATCTGGCAGAGTGGCTGGCGTGAGGCTGCTCTGCCCTGGGCGAGCCTTGCCCAGACTTGCCTCGCTGCTAGGCTTCCTGCCCGGGAAGGAGCAGGCTGCGCCAGACAGGCAGACGCTCCTGGCGCCTTCCTGGCCTCAGCTCCACTCCTGCCTTGCCTTTGCACCTAGTCCCCAGGCGTCCATGCGGAGGGCTTAGGGGCCGGTGGGTTGCACGCTGCCAAGCCCTCCAGCCGTGAGAGCTCTGTCATAGGGAAGGGAATGGCAAGTGCAGGGCTCCTCCAGCGGTCGCTTGGCCGCCCAGACTCAGCACAGCACGGAGAGCACCAGGCTTCCCAGGGCCCCTGGCTGTGGTCTGCAGCCCCACACACCCGGAGGCTGACTCCGTGAGCGCCCAGAAGGTGCCTGACAGACGTCATTTCCCTAGTGCTCTCCCCACCAGCAGAGACGTGTGCAGGTGGTTGGGGCCTGCCCCTGCGTGTCTGGGCTGCCGCCCACAGCCTCCGCTCAGGGGAAGCAGCCCCTGTGCCAAGACCTGCAGGAGGCGCGGGGCGTCCCTGCCTGGAAGCCAAGTGCACAGTCCGCTTGGAAGCGAGCCTCCTTGGGAAGAGTCGAGGGAGCCAAGCCGCGTGCAGCTGCAATCCCTGCTTGGGCCGAGCCGAGTGTGCCTCCAGTAGGGCAGAGCTCCAGCTCTGCGCAGAGGCCGGATCTAGTCAAGTGCCTTGCGCGAGGCTGCTCTGCCCTGGGCGAGACTTGCCCAGGCTTGCCTCGCTGCTAGGCTTGCTGCCCAGGAAGGAGCAGGCTGTGCGATGCTGGGAGAGGCCACTGGCGCCTTCCTGGCCTCAGCTCCACTCCTGCCTTGCCTTTGCATCTAGGCCCCGGGCGTCCTTGGGGAAGGCTTAGGAGCCGGTGGCTTGCACACTGCCAAGCCCTCCAGCAGTGAGGCCTCTCGTAGAGGGGAGGGGAGGGCAAGTGCAGGGCTCCTCCCGCGGTTGCTTGGCCGCCCAGACTCAGCGCCGCACGGAGAGCACAAGGCTCCCAGGTCCCCTGGCTGTGGTCTGCAGCCCCACACTCCCGGAGGCTGACTCCGTGGGCGCCCAGAAGGTGCCTGACAGACGTCATGTCCCTAGCGCTCTGCTCCCCAGCGGAGACGTGTGCTGGTGGTGGGGCCTGCCCCTGCGTGTCTGGGCTCCCGCCGGCAGCCCCAGCTCCAGGGAAGCAGCCCCTGAGCCAAGCCCTGTAGGAGGCGCGGGGCGCCCCCGCCTGGAAGCCTAGTGCACAGCATGCGGGAAGCGAGCCTCCTCGGGAGAAGAGGAGGCAGCCCAGCTGCGTGCGTCTGCACTCACTCCTTGGGCGGAGCCCAGTGAGCCTCCAGTACGGCAGAGCTCCAGCTCTGCTCAGAGGCCCGATCTGGCAGAGTGGCTGGCGTGAGGCTGCTCTGCCCTGGGCGAGCCTTGCCCAGACTTGCCTCGCTGCTAGGCTTCCTGCCCGGGAAGGAGCAGGCTGCGCCAGACAGGCAGACGCTCCTGGCGCCTTCCTGGCCTCAGCTCCACTCCTGCCTTGCCTTTGCACCTAGTCCCCAGGCGTCCTTGCGGAGGGCTTAGGGGCCGGTGGGTTGCACGCTGCCAAGCCCTCCAGCCGTGAGAGCTCTGTCATAGGGAAGGGAATGGCAAGTGCAGGGCTCCTCCAGCGGTCGCTTGGCCGCCCAGACTCAGCACAGCACGGAGAGCACCAGGCTTCCCAGGGCCCCTGGCTGTGGTCTGCAGCCCCACACACCCGGAGGCTGACTCCGTGAGCGCCCAGAAGGTGCCTGACAGACGTCATGTCCCTAGTGCTCTCCCAACCAGCAGAGACGTGTGCAGGTGGTTGGGGCCTGCCCCTGCGTGTCTGGGCTGCCGCCCACAGCCTCCGCTCAGGGGAAGCAGCCCCTGTGCCAAGACCTGCAGGAGGCGCGGGGCGTCCCTGCCTGGAAGCCAAGTGCACAGTCCGCTTGGAAGCGAGCCTCCTTGGCAAGAGTCGAGGGAGCCAAGCCGCGTGCAGCTGCAATCCCTGCTTGGGCCGAGCCGAGTGTGCCTCCAGTAGGGCAGAGCTCCAGCTCTGCGCAGAGGCCGGATCTAGTCAAGTGCCTTGCGCGAGGCTGCTCTGCCCTGGGCGAGACTTGCCCAGGCTTGCCTCGCTGCTAGGCTTGCTGCCCAGGAAGGAGCAGGCTGTGCGATGCTGGGAGAGGCCACTGGCGCCTTCCTGGCCTCAGCTCCACTCCTGCCTTGCCTTTGCATCTAGGCCCCGGGCGTCCTTGGGGAAGGCTTAGGAGCCGGTGGCTTGCACACTGCCAAGCCCTCCAGCAGTGAGGCCTCTCGTAGAGGGGAGGGGAGGGCAAGTGCAGGGCTCCTCCCGCGGTTGCTTGGCCGCCCAGACTCAGCGCCGCACGGAGAGCACAAGGCTCCCAGGTCCCCTGGCTGTGGTCTGCAGCCCCACACTCCCGGAGGCTGACTCCGTGGGCGCCCAGAAGGTGCCTGACAGACGTCATGTCCCTAGCGCTCTGCTCCCCAGCAGAGACGTGTGCTGGTGGTGGGGCCTGCCCCTGCGTGTCTGGGCTCCCGCCGGCAGCCCCAGCTCCAGGGAAGCAGCCCCTGAGCCAAGCCCTGTAGGAGGCGCGGGGCGCCCCCGCCTGGAAGCCTAGTGCACAGCATGCGGGAAGCGAGCCTCCTCGGGAGAAGAGGAGGCAGCCCAGCTGCGTGCGTCTGCACTCACTCCTTGGGCGGAGCCCAGTGAGCCTCCAGTACGGCAGAGCTCCAGCTCTGCTCAGAGGCCCGATCTGGCAGAGTGGCTGGCGTGAGGCTGCTCTGCCCTGGGCGAGCCTTGCCCAGACTTGCCTCGCTGCTAGGCTTCCTGCCCGGGAAGGAGCAGGCTGCGCCAGACAGGCAGACGCTCCTGGCGCCTTCCTGGCCTCAGCTCCACTCCTGCCTTGCCTTTGCACCTAGTCCCCAGGCGTCCTTGCGGAGGGCTTAGGGGCCGGTGGGTTGCACGCTGCCAAGCCCTCCAGCCGTGAGAGCTCTGTCATAGGGAAGGGAATGGCAAGTGCAGGGCTCCTCCAGCGGTCGCTTGGCCGCCCAGACTCAGCACAGCACGGAGAGCACCAGGCTTCCCAGGGCCCCTGGCTGTGGTCTGCAGCCCCACACACCCGGAGGCTGACTCCGTGAGCGCCCAGAAGGTGCCTGACAGACGTCATGTCCCTAGTGCTCTCCCAACCAGCAGAGACGTGTGCAGGTGGTTGGGGCCTGCCCCTGCGTGTCTGGGCTGCCGCCCACAGCCTCCGCTCAGGGGAAGCAGCCCCTGTGCCAAGACCTGCAGGAGGCGCGGGGCGTCCCTGCCTGGAAGCCAAGTGCACAGTCCGCTTGGAAGCGAGCCTCCTTGGGCAAGAGTCGAGGGAGCCAAGCCGCGTGCAGCTGCAATCCCTGCTTGGGCCGAGCCGAGTGTGCCTCCAGTAGGGCAGAGCTCCAGCTCTGCGCAGAGGCCGGATCTAGTCAAGTGCCTTGCGCGAGGCTGCTCTGCCCTGGGCGAGACTTGCCCAGGCTTGCCTCGCTGCTAGGCTTGCTGCCCAGGAAGGAGCAGGCTGTGCGATGCTGGGAGAGGCCACTGGCGCCTTCCTGGCCTCAGCTCCACTCCTGCCTTGCCTTTGCATCTAGGCCCCGGGCGTCCTTGGGGAAGGCTTAGGAGCCGGTGGCTTGCACACTGCCAAGCCCTCCAGCAGTGAGGCCTCTCGTAGAGGGGAGGGGAGGGCAAGTGCAGGGCTCCTCCCGCGGTTGCTTGGCCGCCCAGACTCAGCGCCGCACGGAGAGCACAAGGCTCCCAGGTCCCCTGGCTGTGGTCTGCAGCCCCACACTCCCGGAGGCTGACTCCGTGGGCGCCCAGAAGGTGCCTGACAGACGTCATGTCCCTAGCGCTCTGCTCCCCAGCGGAGACGTGTGCTGGTGGTGGGGCCTGCCCCTGCGTGTCTGGGCTCCCGCCGGCAGCCCCAGCTCCAGGGAAGCAGCCCCTGAGCCAAGCCCTGTAGGAGGCGCGGGGCGCCCCCCGCCTGGAAGCCTAGTGCACAGCATGCGGGAAGCGAGCCTCCTCGGGAGAAGAGGAGGCAGCCCAGCTGCGTGCGTCTGCACTCACTCCTTGGGCGGAGCCCAGTGAGCCTCCAGTACGGCAGAGCTCCAGCTCTGCTCAGAGGCCCGATCTGGCAGAGTGGCTGGCGTGAGGCTGCTCTGCCCTGGGCGAGCCTTGCCCAGACTTGCCTCGCTGCTAGGCTTCCTGCCCGGGAAGGAGCAGGCTGCGCCAGACAGGCAGACGCTCCTGGCGCCTTCCTGGCCTCAGCTCCACTCCTGCCTTGCCTTTGCACCTAGTCCCCAGGCGTCCTTGCGGAGGGCTTAGGGGCCGGTGGGTTGCACGCTGCCAAGCCCTCCAGCCGTGAGAGCTCTGTCATAGGGAAGGGAATGGCAAGTGCAGGGCTCCTCCAGCGGTCGCTTGGCCGCCCAGACTCAGCACAGCACGGAGAGCACCAGGCTTCCCAGGGCCCCTGGCTGTGGTCTGCAGCCCCACACACCCGGAGGCTGACTCCGTGAGCGCCCAGA